>NW_023461868.1:0-22527 GCF_013731165.1 Rhagoletis pomonella
CATCTTCATCTTCATCTTCATCTTCATCTTCATCTTCATCTTCATCTCATCATCAGCAACTCAGCAACTATTTTTACTGTTAAGTTTCAATAATACTAGGCAAATGGATATACTTGCACAAGCATAAATCTGTACAAATACGCTTAACGTAAGCAAGTAAATAAATGAGCATTGTTGTTAAAAATCTATTTTACATTCTTTTCTGCAAATTCTCGCTTCATATTTGCAACTTTTTCTCGTTCTAAATAAACAAGGTGCTTTGAATTGTTCTACCATTTTAATTAAACCAAGAAACAGAAACAAAAGTAAGCCGACAAACATAAATAAACACTAAATATATTTTAAAATAGTCATATCAAAAGCCACATGAATTGCAAAAGTTCCCCGTTTAGCTTGTTTAAATTTTTGCAATTTTCACACATTTCGCAGCTTACTGCTAATTCTTTATGCTAGGTTTTTGGCTTATTGCCAAATAGAATATAAGTGTGCGCCGAGTGGGTGGCAGTCAAAACAAAAATTAGCTGAGCGCATAGCAACCATAAGCTGTAAAATTATTTATGCGTACTAATGGGCTGAGCTGAAATTTGATTAAAAATTGTTTAATAAATAATTTTAATGCCATAGTAATTTTGTCTCTCCTTTTTTAAATACACGCCTCTTAACATACTTACAATACATAAATACATACTTGACTTTGGTTACTTACTTCTGCATACATATGTACATGTAAACAATTTTAGTTTTTCTAAAGCCGCCACAAGTTGATTGCCACCGAAATACATAAACTAAATATAAATTGCGGCTATAAAATATGTATGTGAGTATGTCTTCCCATCTCGATTGCTAAACTTTTTTTATGAATTTTTGAATGTTTTGACGTCTAAACGACCAAAAGAAGCGGCGGGTGCTTCAAACTGCTGTCTTTTTGATTGACAAGCGCAGATGAGTGCGTGTGTGCCGAGTTTATTAGCACTCAACAAGGTTATGCTAAATAATGAGGAATAAATATAAAGTTAAAGAGAACTTTTTTGTGGGATAAAATTTTGAATAAAATAAAAAAAAAAATGTTTTTTTTTTCAAGCTGCAGAAATTTTTATTAATGCGGTAGGAATAAGCGAAAGGGAAGAAGATTTGTACTTTCGTTGCATTGCAAGTACTACGCTTTTTCGTGATGATTTTTGTTAGTTTCCTATAGAATTTTTATTTTAAAAATCAAACAAATAACTTTTCCAAAAAAATAGAGAAGGGAAATTGCGTTTCGTGATTTTAGGTGATCTTTTTGTGTATTTTTAGTTGAGATGGTTCCTAGATGTTGCCCAGGAAAAAGTGGCTTGAGCTTTTCTTGGAGACCTACAAGTAGCATATCGTTCTCGTGTGTTGTAAGGAAGTGGACTCAAGCAATGTGGATAAGTTGAAGATAGTTTGAGCAATCCAGTCTTTCGGGCCGATGTAAATAAAACTTGCAGGGCGAGTGTTATTTTCACCCGAAAGGCAGGGAGAAGGCATTCCGAATTTGAAGAATATACCCCGTCCGGCTTCCTGGACTTTGAAAGAGCATTCAATAATGTCCGAACGGAGGACACTCCTCGATCAGGTACAATATGCGCGGAAAAGAGAACTATCAGAGGAAGTCCCTAAGAAGGCTTCTTTACTCTTCACTACTGTCTCTCGTTGATAATACTTACAAGTATCTCAGGCAAATGCTTGTCAAGTTTAAGTGAGTTAATAGGTGGCATCGCTAAGTGGGTCAACCAGAACCTCTAAAATACAACTCGGATAACTCACAAGTATGTAAAACAAAAGTTCCCGCCCTTTTCTTGTGCGATATTAGCCGGGTTTAGTGGCTAGCTACCCCTGATAAAGGGACTTTTGGAAAGCAATAGGGACTTTCACCGCATATCACAGTAATCACACACCCCTTTTTAACCCATCAGTCCGTACTCGAGTGAAATGCTTTGGACGAGGGGGGCAGCAAGAAAAAACTTATCTAAATGCAATCGCTGTATATTGGATTTGTATTTTCTTTGCCTTTAAAATGAAATAAAAAGGGGCCGGCTTAATGGAATCAGCGTTAAGTTAGGAGCTAGCGCTGACTACATTACACTGGAACTTGGAACTTCCATACAATGATGCTGGTATATCCGTCTCTTCTGATGATTCAAAATTGGAAAAAGGAACGAACGGGCAGCGGTCCCTACTCGGAATTTTCCTCGACAATATCGTCTCTGACCGCAATCGGATTCGAGGTAGTCAAATCGGATATTGTACGGAATGATGTGCTGCGTTGATAACATTGAGTCACGTGAATCTCTGCTGGGTTCCCAGATATAGCACACAAGGTGGAACCCTTCGATCTGCATAATTTAATTTGTGATTGCAAGTGCTTCTGCAGTCTTGATTAATCTTTATTTTCTCTTTGTAGACGAACTCCGAGTGCTCTCATAACGAGAACAGAGCCTCCGAGTGGAAATAAGGAACTTTCCTTACAAGCCTCTCAAAACTATGGCGTTTTTGGAACTCTTTGAGACATTTTTCAGTTTTTTTTTTTTTAATTTGGCGGAGCATTTTCCAGATTTTTTTCTTGAACTTTTTTTTAGGATTTCTTTTACTTTTCGTTTAATTTTATTATTAAAAATTAACACCACAAAAATGGCGGTCATTATGGGGTCAAAAATACTAGACACATTTTGGGCCGTTTATTTTGTTTAAAAAAAAGATGGGCTTTCCTTGCTCGAAATACACATTAAGTCTACAATTTGCTATAAAATGTTTGGTTTTTGTTATAAAAGTAGTACCCGCTGCGGTCTATAATCTAATGCATTTAAATTTTTTACAATTAATTTACCAGACATATGTACTTAAAATATTTACATTTAATAATGAAAAAGACGTCACTCAATTTAATTACTTTGCGTGGCACAAAAGTCATGCATTATCCTTGTGTGTACGAATTTTAACGCTGAATTTAATCATTAAAGCCAAAAACACCGCTGCCATTGCCGCCGGCATAAAACCACAAACATTATTCAGTCAGCGAAATTATTGTGTATTGTTTATACATACATACATATGTATATAGATTTATTGTAGTAATTTACTTGCTTCATTCGCTCCGCATAGCAAGTAGATACATAGTAACCGCAGTAGTATTGCATGTCTTCTGAACTTTATTAATTATTTGATATATTTTTGCTATACAGCTGACGTAGACTTGCATTATATATTAAAGCAGCAGCTATTTAAAACTGTAGATATGCATTAAGCTAGGTAGGTACATATATGCTATGCTTTGTGTGAATACAGTAAATAAATTTATGTAATTATTAAGGTAAATATGTATGGACGTACATATATATTTACACATAATGTTGGACAAATTATTAGGCACGCAATATACATATTGGCAAGTTGTGACTATTTTTAGTTTGCTTCATTTTAACTACTAAGTATCTAACATAATAATCCAACTATCTGATTTTGTACAAAAATTATAAAAATTCTGCAAATTATAATTAAAATTTCAAAATTTTTACTGGCGCCTTAAAAAAAAAATGGCATACAGTTTTATACCGCATTAAATTTTAGGACAATAAAGGTCGAGTTCAAGTTGGTGAAAAATCCCGTCGATTTAATGCATCGTTTGAATTTTTTTTTTTTATATGGAAGAAGATACCCAAGACCGCCAAAAAAATTGCCAAAAATCAACACGGATTTCAGCAACGTCAAACTTGCACTCTCTAATATTAAAATTTAATGGGCTCTGGGATAAAATGTTCGAAATTTTAATGAAACTTTTTTTAATTCTCCTTATTTTTACACAAAGTTTGAAATTTGGATTTATATGATTTTTGTTCGATAATGAGAAATAAATAATAAATAATATTAATAAACATTATACATTAAACAAGTAAAATAAAAATAGTCAAAATCGTGCAACCCTATTTATTTATCGGACACTGTATTAATGTACATACAGTGGTCGAGCAAATTATAGCCGCACCCCATTTTGACAGTCTTTTGAAATATTATTACTTTTTTGTTAATTAATTTTGGCTATTTTTTTATAAAAATATGTAATATTTACTTCCATATAACGAATAAACAAAATTTTATTTTTATATGGGTTGCAGGACTGCACACAGAATTTCTTTAGGGAATCTAATTAAAAAAGTTTAAATCTTTTACAAAAGTTTGTTGATTTTTTTTTCATATATTGCGCAAAGTTTGAAATTTGTAGTTAAACAAGTTTTGTTAAAAAGTGAACTATATTTTTATATAAAAAAATAACCAAAATTAAATAACAACAAAAAACATTTTGTTAAAACTTTTCAAAATGTGGCGCGGCTATAATTTGTTCGACCACTGTACATATGTATGTACGTTTGCATAAAAAGGCGTTAACAACACAATCAATTACAAGCACACCGAACGTCGCGTCGGTCGGTGGGTCGTTCGGCCGATCGATCGATTCGCATTGCAACCGCATGCCGTTGCTGTGGTCAGGTGTAATGCAATTTTAACACAAGTTTTTTACCATCTGCATTTTTTACAATTTACACTATTTTTTTACTATCATCCGCTCTTCGCTTCCTCAATATTTGCTTTTTCCCACCGCACGACTGCAACGACAGCGTTGCCGCCGTAAGCAGCAAACATACATACATACCCATATGAGTGAATATACAGTTTGTCATACATATAAACATACATATTCAATTCTACTTTGCATTTTACTTTATTTTTTTTTTTCATTTTCATTTATCAACTTTACCACAGTAAAGCAAAGAACAACAAAAAAGGTGAACAGCTGCGTTGTAAAGCAAATTGTTAGCAAATTTGCTCATTAATTTTTAATTAATGAACAAAAAGCAGGCAAACCAAAAGGCAGAAACTTTAAGTATGTATATATGTACGTAGATGCATATATCTACATATGTAAACATATGTATACGAGAATACGTATATTTACTTATTTATTTATTTGTTTGTTTTATGATTTAATGAAAATTGCCAACGCGGCGCATCTTATTGGCTTAAAAAGCTCAATCGAATTGAAGTGTAAAAATGCAAAAGGCGTTAATGTTCACAGTTAAGTACGAATTTTACGTACATTCATTTAAGAAGCAGTGCAAATTTTGTTAATTTGTGAGTTGTGAAGAGCTTAGCAAGCAATTTTAAAGCCACCCGGCGAAGCTATACATACATATATCAACAAACGGACATGGTGTTTATTTACCAACCGTTAATTACAAATAACTGTAGGGCAATTAAAGCTTTGTTAGCGCCGTTATTGTTTTATTGTTTATTTGTATAATTATAGAATTTATACGTATCTATGTACATATTTATATATGTAGCTTAATTGTGTTTGAAGATAGCTATATGTATGTACATAGATACATTCATAGATATTTAGTTAAAATCAAGGTCATTGCAGGTAAATTAGGTTTTTGCGTGTTACAGAAATGGCAATGATTTTTTATTAGCAATAATGTTTGAAGATTATTTTTTGATAAATTTCAGAAAAATTTAAAGCGCGCACAAAAATTGGTTGATCCTCCATGGTTGGTCCTCCATGGACAGTAGCGATTATCAGAACTTTTGTTATTGTAGTACAAAAAACTTAGAACAAGAGCTCTCTAATTTACCACTCGTGGTGGAAAGCTATGCCGGGAAAAAGCACTTGTAGATCATTTATATAGCTCGTGTCAATGGCCGAGTGAGCAAAGCACAGGCGTGTTATTTTAAATATTCGCGTCTCGGGCAGAGGATCTTTGTTTTTTTTTAAATTAAAATTTTTTTCTTTTATTTATTTTTTATTTTTTTTATTTCCTTTTTTTTAATTTTTAGATTTCGTGGTTTTAAAAATAAAAAAATATACATTTTTTTCATTCTCAATCTAATTTTCCTTACATGTTTAGAAAAATATATTGTTTTATTTCATTTAAATTTTATGAACTTTTCATTTTTTAAATTATTTTTTTCTTTCATTTTTAGTCAAATTTTCTTTGCGCTTTTAGACTTTATTGTTTAAAAAAGGAAAATAGTTTTTTAATTTCTATAGATTTTAAGAAAATTATTTTTTTTTTTTCTTTTTTTAATCTACATAATTGGTTTTTCTTTCGTCAATTCCACTTTCTTTTAATTTTAATTTTAATTGTTAATACCTTTATTTCATCTAATTTTTTCAATGTTATTTTTTGTCTTTTTTCATTTAATTCTCTTTTAATTTTTAGATTTCGTTTGAAAAATAATTTTTTTTTAATAATTGATTTTTAAATACTATTTTATTATTTTTTTTAATTATTTTTTCTAATTAATTTTTCAGATTTTATTGGTTTAAAAAGAAAAAAACACTACTGCAATTTCATTTAATTTTCCAAAATACTTTTTTTTTTATTTTTGCTTTGTTTTCATTTGAACCTTTTTTTAATTTTATGTTTTCTTTTATTTATTATTTTTATTTGTTTTAAAAAGAGAAATATATACAGCCGGTTTCACTAGCAATTTAAATGGAAAATATTTTTTTTATTTTCTGTCAATTTCCTTATAAAATTCAAAAAATTAAAATCACTTTTCACCTAAATTGCTTTCGTGAAATTTGCTGTTAGGGTTATTTTAATTTAATTTAAAAAAACGTATTGCTAAAAGGCCAACAGCATAACGCTAAGACCTCCTCGATAGCAGATCTTTCAATTAGCCTTTTAGACTTTAGCCTGTGGTAAGTTAAGAGACAGTTTTCAGTATTGCCCTGTAAAGGTTAGGTTAAAACAAATGTCACTGTCAATTTGCGTACTGAGGGCATATTTTAGTAGAGCTTTCCGTCCCACCTTACCTATTTAATAAATAAATTTAATATCTCACCGATTCGGAGAAGAAAAAACATGCAATAACCTCAGTGATCGGTCCAACCATATGGAAAAAATGAAAAGGGTGTTGAAACCATTGGTTGTGCTGAGGATAATGTGCTGATGGCGGTGACTAAAATGTCGAACAGTGGAATGTACTGAATACCTCATAATAGCCTATTTCCACCAAAGGCTTAACTGCAGTTAAGAGCTCAGATAAGTGCCCAGAATTTTAAGGTTTATCTCTTAATGTTTGCTTTTTTCCTTTCGTTTACTTCTCTTTAGTAGGTGGAATTACCACCTTCCAATTGTAATCTCTTTTTTTCCAGTAGGCATAAACTGCAGTTAAGGCTTGGTGGAAATCAACTATTAGTGAGATACAACAGTAGCTTGCACAGCAAGTACTTAGGTAAGAGGCGTAAGCGATCATGACTATGGTGGGCGGGTACGAACGGATCTGAATACGGTGAACTGTTCGAAGTGGATGCAACTTTTGTTTGTCAGGGAGTTTGTTAGGTTTGTAACGAACTTACAGCTTAGCGCTCAAACCTTTTCCCGACTAAATATTTGACGGTAGTGTCAAGGGCATCGATACTTTGACGGAATTAGGCTTAGGTTGTGTATATGTTATTCTGGTACTTCAAACGGTCAATAGAGTTTGATAATAGATTATAGACAATAGAAGAAGTGAATCATAGCAATTCTGAGAAGCATAGAGATAATAGTTGATAGAAAAATAAACACATTCGACAGCACTTAGATAATGGATATTTGAATACAAATTATGGGTGCTAAGTGGCAGTTAAACGTGAAATTTGATAAGATAAAAGAGATATAGCACACATATAACCGTTGCTAACTGATACCAGTGGATGATTTTAGAATGACAAGCAAGCATTCGGTTAATAACAGACTGTTGTTAAGTACATAGACGCCGCACCTTCTGTCAAAGGGCGCTTAGAAAAGTGATAAATGAAGAAAAGAGTTAGTTCAAATTTATATTTTAAATAGTGCAAGAGGATATGCATATGATACGTAATAAAGAATTTAGTAATTCAAGGGGCTATAGTGTAAGAGTTTAATAAATATAAATGGAAGGACACTTTTTCCGCCCACTGTTTATTTGCTTAAGTATTTGCATTGCTGACTGACCACTGCAATGCACTCATGCCCTTGAGCTGCCCTCAATAACCCAACTGACTTTTAACTATGTCATTTGCTTAAGGTTAATTTCACTTTGCGCTTGATCGTCAGGATAAAGTAGCTTAGTGTACGCTTTTAAATAAATACTCTAATGGAAGCATCAAATGTCCTTAAAATGCTTAATTGTTTATTTTACTTACTTTGCAAGTTAAGGAATTTAATGCACTGCACAAATGGAGTATTGGAGAGCAAACCAAGCGTTGAGGAGTAGTTGAGTGACACCCGCATAGCGACAGCTGTACAGGCACACAGACAGACAGGCAGCTATTAAGCTAAGCAAAAAACGCGCTTGCAGAGACAGATTACGACTTAAGTAGATTAGATGATGATTTATTAACGTATTCGTGCGAGCAAGCTCCAATGGAGAACGTGAGGAAAGAATTGTTTTTAGCAAAAAAAAAAAAAAAAAAGTTGCTACAAAAGATTCTGAACGACAACAGCTTTGGTGGTGAGCAAGCTAGTACATATCTATGTACGTAAAGAGATAAAATGTTGAAGATTTTACACAAAGTGTATTTGAGTGTATTAACTTTGGCTTTGCGTGGGAGCATAGCATAAGTAATTAATTACATGTGTGCATACATTATTTATTTGATATTGAATCTAAGAATAAGGATAAGGGCGAGGAGTGTTGGATCTCTTAATGTACATATGTATGTACTTTGATTCAATTGCAGAAAATGAGAATTTAAGCATTTCTAAGAGAAGTAATCACAAGCTTAAATTTCAAAATTGTAAGGTTAAATTTCGAAAATGAGCCCCATGGCTGGGATTGCTTACAGTATAAATTCGACATCGATAAGAGATATACGTATATATATTTTTTGTGTAGATGGTGATTTAAATTATTTTTAGAACAAACAAAAAATTATGTGGGATTTGGTCCATGAAGTCCTTGATGAAGTTCAGCGTAAGTTAAACTCAAAAAATTCAGATTCTAACAATAAAAACATTTCAAAAAGAAATTTATGTGTGGATAAAATTGAGAGATCTAGTCGATATAAAAAAAATGGAATCATGCGAAACGCGCAGTTTTTAATATTTATTACGTCGACCTTGAAATATGAATACCGGGTTCAAGAAAATTTTATTTTTCTCTGTGTGCAATTTACTGTTTATTTATGATGAATAGGATCGTTGCGCAGAGTAGCACTTCCTGACCTCACGTATGATCTGAATTTAATCCAGTCAAGTACATATACATGTGTATATAGTATAAACAGTGGCGGTCAAAACTGGATGGCCGGTGTTACGTCAACTAAATATCTTTTCTTAGCATATGATTTGGTAACTATAACCAAATATATTTGTATGACTTTTTCCTGAGTGTATTTACAATGTTTTTCAAACTAAATTTTTTTTATTTTATTATTTTTTTTAATATTTTTCGTGCCTAAGTGAAAACCCTGTCAATCAAAATTTCAATATATGACAATACTTGGATTTTACGGGTTTTTTTCATATACATAGCGAAATCTAGGAAAAGTGGCGTTGACTTTTTTTTCGTAAACGGGCTTGCACATATTCTTCCACAAGAAATTCATGTTTATATGGAAAAAGTGTAAAACGTCAACAAAAAAAAAAATAGTAAAAATCAATGCGATTTTTTAGCCGCTCAAAACTTGCACTTATTTTACTAACATTTTATAATCCTTTTTACTGCATACCAAAAAAATTTACAAAAATTCTAGTTAAAAGGCTCGAAATTTAGATAAAAATTTGTGGAATTTTTCGAAATTGAAAGTGATTTGTATGGTTTTTGATAAAACATGAACCATATTTTTATAAAAAAATATCAATATATAATATATAATATACACATATTATAGCCAAATGACCGCCGGTTACGGAGCCCCGCATAACGATTTCTGTAGAAACTGCAGTGATGAGGAAGAAATAAAATCTATTCGGCACTTCTTACTCGAGTGTCGGGCATTCTAGATAGAGCGCAAGCAATTCTGAGGTAATTTTTCACAAAATTGCGGGGAGTACTGAGTAACACACAAGTCTACACATTCAGCCCGCGCGCACGAAAACTTAAAAAATTTTTTTTTTCTTTGCTGAATTTTCATATAAAAGCAGTAATAAATCTGTATTGAAATACTGTCTTTCCACTGATTTTATTTAATTTTTCTTTTATTCTAGCAAAGTACTTCAACTCATAAAACCTACTCGAGCTGTGGCGAATTCTTCAAACTCTGCCGGTATAAATGCTACATTTATTCCATATTTTGTTTTCAAAACACATAAATATTTAGACTTTATGATCGCATTTGCATGCGTTAGCACTCTACATGTCCGCATACATATCTATATACGTACATATGTATATACCTACGTAAACTCACCTTGACAACCTTGGCAATAAAATTAAAACTAACAGAGGACATCAAGTGGAAGAAATGCAATTAACAAGTGCCATACCCAAGAAAGAAAACTATAACTGGTGACAAGTGTGCTTGTTCTCATGGTCAATGGGCGAAAAGCGGCAGCTACCTCACAAGCATGCATTTGCGCGCACACATTAAGGACATTACCTTTCATAAACACACTCGCTGACACACCGACACCCAACCATAAAAACATAAGTACAAATAGTTAAAAAAAAAACAAAAACACGCACGTGCATTCATTTGCCACTACAGAGCCAAGTTTACGCCGCGTAATGTCAGTTGACAGTGAAAAAGTACATATTTAAAAATAACACAATACAAAAGTTACGAAACAGAAATAGAATAAAACAGTTCAGATAGAATAAGCGCCACAAGTACGCGAGAGAGAGATTCTTAAATAAAAGATGAGACATACAAATGAGTGAACGGCGAAAGAGGGCAGCAGAAGGGTAAGCACCTAGCCCGTCGTTCAGCCAACCAAGTCGCTGTTGCAAGTCGGCACAGGTCAGGTGTACGGGGTCACATACACTTGGCTGCGGAGAATGTGAATGTAAAATGCTTAGGCGATGAGAACATGATGACATGGTTGCATTTTAACTCGTCTAACTAACTACATACATAGTGCATATGAATGAAAAACAAATTGTGTGTCGGTAAGTGAATGAATTGAATAAAACAGCTGAATACTTGACTGTTGTTTGATGTGTGACTGCTTTTCAACTTTAATTTAGCGTGTATTTTACAAAATTTGTAAAGTAAACTTGAAAAAAGTAGTAGTAGTAGTAATAGTAGTGGAGCAGCCAAACACATGCAGGTGATTTAGTGAAAGAGAATTTGTTTGCAAATCTTTGAAATAGGGTGCGGTCGCCCAGGGTTAACGATATGCAGAGCGAAGAAAAAATACGCAATTTGAAAAGTTCGAAATGAGTTAGCTACAGTTTGCGGGGGAGAGAAAGATACAATATCCAATGAATAAGTGGCACTAGGCAAATGACTTTAACTAATTACCTAAGGGTGATTATACAATTACGCGGAATTATATTAGTTTAGAGTGAAAATAGTTTGCAATTAGCTTTTAGAAATGGCAATACAGTACAGTCGTTGCATGATTTTGATAATTACTGCATGGAAGTGTGAGTGTTTGCATTGCATTTAACATAGCTACGAGTCAACATGGCGTATGCGCAACTTTTTTCATTTTTTTGTGGACCATCACTCGTTGTGGCAAGGTATTAAGTATGTACAGGTTTGGAGGCAAGTACCTAGGCATGTAATATACATACATACATAATTTAAGATATAAAATCAATAGAATTAAAAATGCTCCTCTTATATTTAATTGTTTTGATTAGAAAAAATGGATTTTTACCAAGTAAAGGCCACCTCCATATTATATACATATGTACCTATGTATGTATAAAAGAGAAAAAACGCTACCCATGGTAAAAAACAAAATTTATTAGGTGAAGTTTATCAACCACGTACATACTAACATATGTATGCATGCTAAGTTATATTTTTTCTTGTGACTAAAGTATTCAAAAGTAACTGACCATTAAGTATGTTAAAATTCGGAACACTAATATTAATTCATTTCATTTCAGTTCAATGCTTTGGATTTTTATTTTACTATTCTACCCTACTTGTTGCTTTTTAACCGACTTCCAAAAAAAAAAAGAGGTTATCAGTTCGTCGGAATCTTTTTTTTTTTTGTGTATGTTACCGCATAACTTTGGACCACGTCAACCGGTTTCGATAATTCTTTTTGCATCGGAAAGGTAGTGTCTCAGAGGTGGTCCCATACTAATCTGGTTAAGATCCGATCAGTGGATCATGAGATATATATATATATATTTTTTTTTTTTTTATGAGAGTTGAAGTCGTTTTTTTTTTTTGCTAAAAATTACTTTTTATTTTATCGTTTCTATTTCTCTAATTTTTCATGTTCAATATACATCTATACTTCTACTATACAAAATTAAATTTTTTTGATTTTTAATTTTTCTTTATTTATATTTTCTTTAAATTAAATTTTTTTTAAATTTTTTTTACTAGTTTCTAGTTTTTTAGTTTCTAGTTTTTTAAATCATACATTTTTTTAATTTCTCATCTTATTTGTTTGTTTCTTTGTTTGCCTTTTTTGTGTTTTTTTTTCCTTTTTAAATTTTATATATTTTTTTAAACTTTTTTTATCTATCATTTCATTTTAATTTTTAATTGTATTCTTTTTTTTTTAATTTTTTTATTTATCTCTTTCTTTAAATTATTTATTTTCTCTATTTTTATTTTATCATTTTTAATTTTTTGTTTCCTTTATTATTTACTTTTTTAATTAATTTTTCTTATTTCGTTTTTTTTTTCTTTATTATTTACTTTTTAAATTCATTTATTTTTACTTATCTATTTATTGTTTTATAGATATTTTTTGTTTTATTTTTATTATATATTTGTGTTTCACATTATTCATTTATTTTTAATTTTTTATATTTTTAACCAACTCGAAATAAAGGAAGAGGTTATCAATCCGTCGGAATATTGTTTTTAATTATGTTTAAGTTTTTTTTTTTTAACTTTTTCATTATTTGATATTCTAGTTTTTTGTTATTTTATAATTTTTTACGTCTTTTATTTTGTATCTTTTTTTCATTTATTTTTACTATTTATTTATTTCTTGGTTATTTTATTGTTTTATAACTATTTATTTTTTGTATTAATTTAAATAAAATTTTTTGCTTTTATTTTGCTGTTTAAGTTGACATTTTGTATAAATTTGAGATTGGTTATTAATAAGACAAGAAGTTATATTTTGGCAAATTATGCCCTTAATTATGCTCCTCATTGCTAGTGTAAATAATTTTATGAAGTTGTAGGCCATTTAATTAAAAGTTTTAGCAATTATCCAAAAGGGTGAGTGCGTATGAGTTTGTATCATCATATCAAATATCCAATTGCATGCTTTTCTATATATACATATATGTACATATAATATTCTGGGTTAATGGGCACTCCTTTTTACCGCGATTAACTCAGCCACGTTGCCATCACAAAAGTACCTTCCATACCTTATTTTATTTTAATTAGTGTCACGCCACTCACGCCAACTGCTACAAATGTACATCAAATAGCTGTCAGTTTCACACCCATATACAAATTTACACAAGCGCTCACGTTCGTGTGTATCTATTTCTTACATAAAAACTTCGCTGAACAGTACATGTTCTTAGGTGCTTCAAATTTCTCTAGTATTTACATATATGACTAATTGGAAGAGCAGGGTGGAGCAGTATCAAAAACGATCCTTGCTCCTGCAAATAAATTTAATTCGAAAAATTTACATACATACATACATAATTTTCGCAATTTAATGGAAATGGAATTAATTTAAACTAAACTGTATTTACAGAAACACATATGTATGTAGGTATGTCAGTTGGTTATTTTCTCTTAGCAATTTATTTAGCAGATTCGTAAATTATTTGTCTTAATTTTAGCTTACCACGTGCTGTTTGAATTGAATTTAGTTCTCAAAGTGACATACATACATATACAAATTATAGCTGGAAATCAGAATTTATTCCATGGAAGCTTACCTGCAAATAGAAAGAAAATAGATTATGTTATTTGAAATAATCACAATGGCAGTGAGGCATTGAGTGCTTTACATAAATACATATATATATATATAAAAGTGATATATATAAAAAAAGGAAATTTGCCGCATATGATCTACCGAAATATAGGAATCCAACTTCCTTTCGTTGGCATATTTTACTCTTCTAATGATTCCGGAAACAACTGCTGTGAGCTTGGAGTATTGGTTGTGTAACGCGTTAATGATTAAATTACCCCAGCTTTTACATATTCAAAAATAATAATAATAAGGTAACATGAACTTTTAAGAGAAGCGATATTCAGCAAGACGGTCTGCTTCTGGGCAGATGGTTATTCAGTTAGATCAGTGGACGCTGGGCAAAGACTTTTGAATACAAGGTGGCTAAAGCTTTCTGGCCATAAGTAGACCGCAAACGATCCATGGAATTCTTGCGACTTAGCAAGTTACAACTCCCGCTATTTGTGTCAGCTCTAACTGGTCATTGCATGATAGGTAAGCACGTGGTAAGTAAATATCATCGATAGACGAGTAGTTGGTATCTTCAAAATGCTGCTGCTTTGCTGCTCTACCTTGCGAGCTTAATATTGAAACCCTTTGGGTCGCAATTTCCGCATACCCAAGAGGAGCTTGGAAATCAATCGCTTGAGGTGTTTCGCTGTGACCACGGAGCGTTTATCGTAGAAGAAGTCTTAGGTTTCTTCGTTCAGTTCTGTTCCTTCACCCGCTCTGTTTCTACCCTCCACCCATTTTTCCGGCCTTCCTATTTCCTTTTCCCCTCCTCTCTTGAGGGCACCAAAATTAACAGCTTAATCCTTGTCTAAGTTTTCCTCCACCTACGAAGGCGGCCCTCCTACACACCCTAACCGTATAGCCCGGACCTTTCAACGTACGGCGTCCCTCTGTTTCGGTATCTGCAAAAGTCACTTGATGGTAAAGCAATTAGCTGACCAGGGATCTGCTGAAAATCACTTGACCAAGTTTTTCGTTGATAAACCTTAGAAACTTTACATCCTTAGAAATATGAAGCTAACTCACAAATGGTTCAAGGTCATATATAATTATGGTCAATATGTAGATACTAATTTTTATACCTTTCATGAGCATGAAATGGTATTATAACTTTGGTCCGATGTTTGTAAGTACCAGAACAAAAAGAGATAGACCCATTAAAATGTATACTTATTTGATCAGAACGTCGAGCTGAGTTGATTTATCCATGTCCGTCTGTCCGTCTGTCCGTCTGTCCGTCTGTCCGTCTGTCTGTCTGTTTGTATGCAATCTAGTCTCTCAGTTTTCGAGATATCCGGATAAAATTTGGTAAGTGGGTGTATTTTTATAATGTATTAATCATTTGTCGGAACCGGAAGAATCGGACCACTATAACATATAGCTCCCATACAACTGATTGTTCAGATATGAGATTTTTCATTATAACTTCTCCATTTATGCAGCTACGAACATGAAATTTTGCAGTACTTGCACCTATTATCAACAGAATGCTTACAGTGGAAATTATAAAGATCGGGTCACTATAACCTATAGCTCCCATACAACTGATTGTTCAGATATGAGATTTTTCGTTATAACTTCTACATTTATGCAGCTACGAACATGAAATTTTGCAGCAATTGCACCCATTATTAACAGAATGCTTACAGTGAAAATTACAAAGATCGGTTCACTATAACCTATAGCTCCCATACAACTGATTGTTCAGATATAAAATTTTTCGTTATAACTCCTCCATTTATATAGCTGGGAACAGGAAATTCCGCACTGTTTTCAATAATTATTAACAGAAAACTTACAGTGAAAATTAAAAAGATCGGATAACTATAACCTATAGCTCCCATACAACTGATTGTTCAGATATGAGATTTTTCGTTATAATTCATGCATTTATGCAGCTAGGAACATGAAATTTCGCACCATTTTCACTCATTATTAACAGAATACTTACAGTGAAAATAACAAGGATCGGGTGACTACAACATATATCTTCCATACATCTGATTGTTCAGATATGGGATTTTACTGTAAAACTCCTTTATTTGAACAGCTAAAACCGATAAATTTCGTAAGATATTTTATAAATAATAATACAAAGTCTACTGAGAAAATCGTCAAAATCTATGCTGTATAAGCTTTATCTCCTATAGCACTGATTGTTCAGATACCAGTTTTTGCGATATATCTCCTTTATGTAGGAAACTAAACCCAATAAATTGTGTCGGTTTACATACCGATCACATAGCAGTGAAAATCACTTAGATTGGTGCTAATATAAGGTATATCTTCCATACCTCTGTTTGTTCAGATGCGATTTTTTATATAGGTATATAACTCCTCTATCGATGTATGCAGATGTACTCAAAAGCAGTAATCTGTCAAAGTAAAATTTGCAGATGTTCATGAAAGGTATGAAGCCTTCGGCATAGCCGAAGACAGCGCTGCTCTTACTTGTTTATATATATTTTTGCAAAAATATATTCAAAAATCCGCAGATACCCCAAAAAACCAGTGGATTTTTGATATATGTAAAACCAAGTTATTTAGAAATGGTGAGGATTAAAAGCAAATTTAATAAATTAACCTTTAAGTGTTACTTTCCGCGACCAAATAAACCAGTAATGACTTCTAGGACAAACAAATTAATTAAACATATCTGTTAATTACTTATATTAGTATGTATTTACTTACTATACACTATATAATATACATATGTACATAATTTTTAATTAAGCATTACTTTACTTACGCACCTATGACGTTGTTATTCAATTGATTGGCCAATTCGATGCAGTTGGTGCGCGACAACTTGGAAGTTTATTAATTAACACACTGGACTAGAATAAGCGTTAAAATCGAGCTTCCAACGGAAGTTGTATTAAGTTGCCGATTTTCAATTCAATTTTTTTCGATGATTTTCGAAGAAAATTACTTTTCTCTTCTATATCTTCAGTTGATTTTTATTGCACTTGCAAACTTGCTTGCAACTACAAGAAAAGCTCTTCGAGCGCTAGTTACGCAAACATTTTCGTACGCTAGTACTACGAGATACACATACACACAGGCAGCCAAATAAAAGCAGGGCAAATAACTGCAAATGTTACCACTTTTCAATTCCACTTCTACTTACACATGGATATTTATATTGCACTTTAAAAATTTGCACTATAGTTTTTCGTTGACTTCTTCTTCAATGACGCTTACACACAATTCTGAAAATACATACATACATTATATAAATTCCTAATTTCACACAAATTCATATTTATGTAGGTATGTATGTATGTGTAGTTGAGGCTGCTTAAAGGGTTGTATGAATGCAAATTGCTTGCTTGGCTGCAAACGTTTCTTTTCTTCAGGCAGTCAGTCAGTTAGTCAGCCAGTTAGTCAGCCAGTTAGTCAGTCAGCCAGCCAGCCAGCGAGTCACTAAGGTAGCTTAAGTACTTATGTAAACAGCTGTTCGGTTATTATTTGGGTTCGGGTGAAAGACCAGACGAGCACAAACGCCGGCTTATTGGCCCGGCCCGGCCCTGCTAGTGAGCTGCATGCAAACACATGAACTCTACTATTCGAGTTTAGCAAATGGAATGCAATTTTTTTACAAGTGTCATCTTTTTTTTTTACTTCTTTCTTCACTTGTGCTCTATAATCGTTATGTTTTACCCTAACTCAAGTTGCTTTAACTACATATTTCACTACTTTCCTTCCTCTTCTCTTCTCCTGTAGTATTTGTGTTGGAAAAGTGGTGCATTTTTGCAGTCGTTATGCGACTACTGGCTGGCAAGTGGAGCCTGAATACATACATACATATGTGTCCTAGACAACCATGCACAGCGACCACAACTACATACAACAATGATGACGATGGCACTTGCACTGGTGCTGATGCTGATGCTGGAGCTGCGACTCGAGATGACGCTGCCAACGCATAACGCAAATAACGAGGTCAAAAACTATCTATACCACTTTAGTGTTTCGTTCCTTGCTTTTGCAACACAAAAGCCGCAACAACAATAAGAGTACTCTGCAAACTCTTTAGTTTACAACAATAAGGCGTGTAATAGTGTAGGTAAAAATGTCCGGAGACATGTAAGGAAACAATTTTCTTGTTGGTCTTTAAAGTTGTTCTTGTGCTTGTGATGGCAGCGCAAAAATGAAAAATAAAAAAAATATTGTAACTTCAGCTTTTTGGCAGCCTTTATGAACGGCGCTTACTTTTACTGCTTATGCTTATGTAGGCATATATGTAGTATTTTATGACGAGACATTTTTGTAGGGAAATAAAAACACAAGATTTTATGTAACTTGTCGTACGATTTTGTTGACTTTTGTTTTTGTGGATATTTTGATTGTTTTTTTTTTTTTATTATTGCTTTTGCTGTTATTTTCATCTTGTTTACATGCTATATTTACATTGAACTTTACTGTGTCGTCGTAGGGAGCGTCAACAGCTGCAAGCGAATTTCATTCGAGTAACGTATACGCCGTGTGGGTACAGAATACATAGAGCTTGCCATGACTGCTGCTGGCTGAGTGACACAGGTCGTCTACCTGCCGACGCAAGTCAAGGAAGTGGAAGCGAATGCGAAAATTTTTTAAATAAGAATTGGGAGTTTAAGCGAATACTAGTTTTTATATATATATTTTTTAATTTTTTACTTAAATCAATAACTGCATTCGAGTTGAAGGTCATTTTGTTGAAATCGAGTGAAGGAGTGGCACCGAATGCAACAACTACGAAATAAAAATTGCGAATTTGAGGGAATACTAATTTTAAATTTATTTATTGACATATTTACTTTAATTAATAATTTCTTTCTAGCTGTTATTTCGGAGCACACCGCAAAACGCTCGCCCTGAAAGCTGTTCCTTAAATTTAGCCTTTTCTAGGCAAATTTGATGTTGCCTTTTTTGCATTTTCTACCTTTAATTGTAAAGGGCACGGAAAAATCCCTTATTCTTATGATAATATAAAAGTTTTAAACGTTCCATATTTAAATTGGGCGCCACTTTTACGACTCACTTCGAGCGCACGTTTAGTACATTCGAGTCTTTTATTCGCGAACTGCTAATAAAAAATTTGCCAGAAAACTTCAAGATTCATCTTGTGGTTCAATGTTACTACACCTATAGAGATTAAAGTTTTGTGAGTTAAAAACTCGAAAGGAGAACATAGTCAAAGAATCAAAGTACACATTTTTCATATAATGAAACTAGTTCATAGTTTTTTCTTTTTACTTCTAAAATAAATGTATTTCAGATTATTTTTCGGTTTTTGTCTTTTTTTAGTTACTTATTTTAAATTTTTTGCGATTTCTAGTGCCTTCCCCTGCCTATTTCGCTATTTCATTTTACCTTTTCTAGCCTATTTCGTTGTTTTGTTTTGCCTTTTCTATAGGTTTTTAGGTCCTAAAAATCCGTTCCCTGGAGATTACGTTCGAATTTTTAGATCCTCCTAAATGAAAAAAACTAAATGAATTGAATTGCTTTGAACTAAATTAGTTCATATGCATTTTATACGACATTCGTTTTTATTTTATTTTATGTTTTTTTTTTGTACTATATTTTTATAAATTTTTTTTTAAATTTATCTTTTGATGTAATTAAATTGTATACCTTATGTATTTTTTGAAACTTTTGTTTTTTATTTCTTTTATTAATTTTTTGTTTGTTTTTATCTTTTGTTTTTCTTTTATTTTTATTCTTTATTTTATTTTACAATTTTTTTTTTTATTGATTGTACTATTTATTATTTCTAGTTTATTTTATATTTTATATTTTATATTTTATATTTTTTTTATTTTTATGATTTCATTTTTTTATTATTTTTTTTTTAATTTTTGTTTTTTTTTATTAAAAAAATTTTTTTTTTTATTTTTTTTTTTTGTTTTTTATTTTTATTTCTTGTTTCTTGTTTATATTTTCATTTTTTTATTACTATTTCTTGTTTTCTTTATTTTTATTTATTGTTTTCTTATTACTTTTTTTTATTAGGTATTATTTTTTGATTTTATATCTTTTTATTATGATTTCTTGTTTTTTTATTTTTTCATTGTATTTTATGATCAGTTTTATATGCTTCTTTATTTTATTCTGTTTTATTTCATTTTATAACTTTTCATTCTATTTTATATCTCTTTTATTTTTTATTTTATTTCATTGTTTTTTTTTTACTTTTATTTTATTATTCGTTTGTTTTTTATTTTAATATTCGTTAGTTTTTAATTTATCATTTCTTTTTTGTTTTCGTTTTTTTTTAATTTTCTATTTAAGTTAAACATAATTTTGTTTAATTTTTTTTAGTTTATTGTATTTATTAAAACATTTACATAATTAAAAAAAATGTTTCCGAAAGGGCGCTTAGATTTTAGTCAGCCGTTTTTGGTTTTTTGAGAATTGTAATAGAGAAAATTTTTTGGAAAAATTGTTTTCTAAAATTATCAGTTTCGACTTTTCCAGTAGAGATTAATTTTTTTTAATTAATTTAATAATAGTTTTTAAATTTTGCTTATTAATTTTTTTGTATTTATTTTCTGTTGAGCCTTTTTTGCATAACTACATTTTTTTACGGTTGTAGTGTATTGTGTGTTGATTGGTCAAATGAAAGATTAAATTTTTTCTTGCATATAAATTAGTCCTCCATCACTCATTAAGTCAAGCGTAATATTTGCTATTAATTTACAAGTTTCAGTTTTATTTCATTCCACAGTTTTTTTTTACCAGAATTACCAGACGATTTTTTTTACCGAATTGATTCAAGAATTCATATTCGTACATGACTTTAGCAAAAAAAATATGTTTACATACATAAAAAGTGCATAGTCGAGTCATGCATACGTTTGTTTCTCTTATCTTCATCACTTCGCAAATTATTCTTCTTCAAACTCACAAAGTCATAAACTCGTCTGGCATTTTTTCAAACACTTTTCTAAACCATTGTTAACTAAACTCAAATTCATAGCACTTGAGGCAAACAAAATTAACAGTGGCGCTGTTGTCTAATTTTCGCTATTATTTCCCTACACATGCACACACACACACAACAATGTAATTGCACTCAACTGTAAAAGCTTAGACACGAATAATACAAAAAAAATGCTAAATACCGTCACACCTTCTAACACATGACAATGGCAATCGACTGCAAATGGCACAAAGAAATACTACACGCGAACTATATAACAGCAACTGGGTACGGATTAACTGCAACTTTGACGTTGATTAAGCTGACTGATTGGCGCCTAGCTGATGGCACGTGTGCACACGTTGAACGTTGAAAATGCAATGCAATTCGAAGACGGACAACTTATTGGCATAGGTAGTGTGCACACAAATTTGTCACGGGATTCTGATTCTATGACGGTGAGTTGTGAAGCCAAGAACGACTGTGAAGCGACTGGACTGGACGCGTTGAAACTACGACACGAAATGAGGTCAACGAGATGTGCAAATGTCGCTGCAACCGCTGGCAACGAACGACGACAACGAAAAGCAGAGCAGAAGCAGCAGAGGCACGCAACGCAAACGCAAATACCAGCAGCAAGCAAAGTGCCCCAAAACCCCAGCCTACAGCGTAGTGAATCAACCATATAGTAGTGTACTACGAGCATACGGACGAGGCTCCATGTGTACGGGAAGTTACGCAGAGCGGAAGTGGTGTCGGCGCTTTTTGGGGGTTGTTGGGCGCTCAACACAAACACATTTATATAAACTCGAATATATTCGCTAGTACAAGGGTCGCAAGCTGAGAGCACGCTGAGAGAGAGAAAGAGAGTAGAGCATCGACGACACAGGGTGTCAGCTTGTGATGGAAAATTTAAAACTGAAAACGCATGCAAAGGCACTTACAACGTGCGAAGCGCTGGCCGGTGGACACGCTGACGTATGAGTAACAAAATAAGCCCAGCAACAAAACGAAAAAGTGAGAGGAGACACAAACATAAGAGAAAGCGTCTAATGAAATTTTATACTGAGCTCCACAGTCATTTAACTAGGCTGGGCTCAGTTCAAATGAAATGCCTATGAACGGAGGGCGCGAGCGCTAAAGAGAATAGAGAGAATAAAAAATTTGCACCAGCAGCAGCTCAACGCATTTGCAGAGCGTCGTTGCAGCACGTGCGACACATATTCCTAACCCGGGACAAATAATTTAATATTTTGGGTGAATGCGTAAAAATGGCAGTTCAAGTGAATGGAATGTCAAGTGGAAGTAGAAAAGAAAAAGAGTAGCAAGTAGAGAAGTAAAAATAAAATAGAAAAACTAGCGAGATAAAGAAAATCGAGATTTGCTGTTAGCAGCAATACTAAATTGCGCGGGTGATGCAAAATTGAGGCAGCTGAGTTGAGCGGGTCTCTTAGCAGACCAAAGGTGTAGTAAAAATATGGCAGAGGACGGAAGGTGGGATAGAGAGCGGGAAAACTATGCGCTTTTTTACGATAAACCACTGTGTGTACGTCATTG
>NW_023461869.1:0-22521 GCF_013731165.1 Rhagoletis pomonella
TTTTGGTTCTCTTAAGGTATTCTTCGCGGAAAATTTATTACGGACTAGCAGGCCTCGTATGCGCGAGGCTTTTCCACGCACTGAATGTATACATAGGTATGTACATATACGCATTTGGAGAAAAAGGTGGCAAGTCTATTAAAAATGCCTTATTGCACACTAAGGGCTGGTTGTTCAATGCCCGGTTATCACTACTTCCCGGTTAAACATCATTATCGACTTCTTCGACATCATGCATAAAACATTTGATCGATAAAGCAGTCGTTGTATTTAAACGGAGCTTCTACCTCCGATTTGTGCTAATCAGACGTTGAACAACCGACCCTTAATGGCCAAGCACTTTCATCTGATATCTAATGTTTTTAATACAAATAACGGACCTTATAGTTTTTTTAGACAGGCGGCTATACTATTCAAAAAAAAATAAAACCTTACTGCACATCTGGAGGCCAAGTCCTTTCATTTTACAACTCACTTTTTAGTCCAACGAACAGCCCACATCCTATCATTTTTCGTATAGGCGACAACCCTTTTCGAAAAACTAAAACCTTATTGCACACCCGAAGACCCCATTTTATTACAACTCTTTTATCAGCTTGCAGTCTTGTATGTCCAGACCACCATTTATACTATAAATATAGCAAAGGTATTTATGGCAAAGTGTAGATATCAACCTAGTCTAGATATCAACCTCGTTGTAGTTATCATATCAAAGACATACAATTAGGTCGCCCCGCCAGAAGAAGTTAAAGATTGCGCCTGAAAATATGCACTACGTACGCTACAGCGAAAATGGACGACACGTCATTTCTTTAAATATATATGTATGTATGTACCAGGGTTGCTGCGAATATTCGCATTCGCATTCGCAGCCGCGGAGCTTCCGCATTTATTTTAACATTCGCATTCACTTTCGCATTCGCACCGATAAAACGTATATGTAGCAAACAAAATGACAAATTGTAGCCAATATTTTTGCCTGTGGTCGTGGGAGTATTTGTGTAACAAAACTGGGCAAATGTCATATTTATCAACTTTGATAAAAATGTCTTTAAACTTATTATTTCTTAAGCTTTATAACCGAGCTATCAATGGGCAGTCAAACCAGTTCCCACTTCTACTTTACCTTTGACGTACGTCAAAGGGAACATAGTCCTTTTAATAATATTTTTTTTTTGTGCTTTAAATACCTGCATTGGTTTCTTTCTTTAAATCTTACAAAAAATACTAGACACAAAAGAAGAAAGTGTGCACTGTAAATCTTAACCAAATTTTCGTGGTTTGCATTTGATGTTACATATCGTCACTTGAAATGCAAAAAGACGTAACAAACATCGTCCCTGAAATACAAAAAGTCGTAACTAATAAAAAATTCAAAATTCAGTTTTTGATTGATACTCGTATGATGGATTTCATCGAATTACAACTCCCACATCGTTTTATGAAAAAAAAAAAATATTAGTCACGACTTTTTCCATTTCAGTTACCATGTTGTTCCTTCTATTTTCAGGTGACGATGTATTCGTTTCAATAATTTCAAATGGGGCTCTTTGGGGAATTTATTTTAAACAAAAATTTTAAAAACAGTAAGTTTGTTTACTTGTCGGAAAATATTTTTTTCATAGGGATATACACTGATTCCTTGGCTAAAAACTTCTGTGGTCAAAGTAATGCTCAAATAATTAAAAAGGTATATGTAAGTCTGACCTTTAATTAGATAAGAATTACGTAACTATCTGAATTTCGAACGCTTATAAAAAACGGGGTGCTTTGTTAAAAAAATAATATTCTGATCCGATACGGTTGGTAGTCATGACTTTGAAAACAGAATTTTGTTCAAAAATAATAATATAATTTCCATATCCACCTATTTAGCTCGCTATGAGCACAAATTTTTCAAACCGGCCGCAGAAGAAAGTATTAAAAATGAATTACAAAAACTAAAATCGAAAAACGCTGATGAAGTTACAGATTCCCAAGATTCTGGAACAGTCAAAGGAATGAGAATGAAGAATTCTTTTTAAAAAGCTTTAGAACAACCTGACGTATGTATCTGGTTTCGCTTGTAAGCGCCGTTTAAACGACGATCTCGCCATTATGCTAGATTCCAATTGTTTATTAAAAACGCTTGGCATCCGCACTCGCGGAGGTTAGCTGTTAGATATTCGCACAAAAGCACAAAATATTTTGTTTGCATAGTCTTCTGTTCTCTTTTCACAGCAAGTTGAATTATTCTTATGTATTGCAAAATTTTATAAATAAAATAAATAAAAAACTTTTTAATATACCACGCTTTTATAAATGGACTAAAAATTAGAAAATAATATTTCTCAGTTCCATAGAATTTGGTTTGATAACTTTTGATTTTGAAATTTTAGCAGAACTCATTATAAGCCATTTTTGAGTTTGAAAATGAAAATCGTGGGACGCATGTAATAGCCCTGAATTAATATGAAGGGTAACATATGTATGAATGTGGATATATATATCATATATATATATATTGTACTTTCTCTGTAGAAATTTTAGGTCTATATTATGTAGTTTGACTTTTGTCAATTAAATCTAATGCATTGTATTGCGTGCATGGGCGCAGCCAGGTAGGGGCCGGGGTGAGCCTATGTATATACTATATATAAAATCATACACTCAATGCTAATAAAATAATTTGTAAATTTTCATTATTAAAAATGTGAATATGTTGACTACCCGGTTCTGTTTCAAGTTATTGTCGCTAACTTCAAAGTAATTCCATTCAAGAAGGGAAAGCACCTGGCTGTAGTTGACAATGAGCGAAAATGGATTGAACGGTAAACTAATAATTAAATTTATAGTTCAATTGTTTATTACTTTGTCTTTACGTTTGTGTCTTCTAAGTGTACATCGAAAGTTTGTATGTGAGAACCAATCTGAGATGATTGATAAAATTATAGACCGGTTAGGTGAACAGCCAAGTAAGTCTTAAGAAATTTTTAGTTTATCTTACAAAATTGCAGAGGAAAATTACATAGTATACCAGAGGTCCCCAAACTTATTTCTCTCGTAGACCCCTTTCGAAACTCTACTGGTTTCGGTGGACCCCCTTATGCTCATTCCCAACATATTCCCAAAGCTCATTAAAAAATGTGAGGATTAAATATAACGATGTAATTTTACATCGCGGGTGAGTTCTAAAACTAAATTCGGAGTGCCAAACATAAAAATAAAACATTTTCCAGTGTCCTATTTAGTAAAATAATGTGATAACACACTTGCAAGTTTTAAAAAACAGAGCTCGTAAAGCCATGAAAGAACTATCTCGCTCTGAGAGTTTTTTTTTAAAGAGCGATAAATAAACTCCTTACATGTTCGGCTCACTCGCGAATTTGCATGTGATGTATTTGTCATATATAGTTTATTTCTGTTGATGGCATAATTTTTATTTTTATCGCTCCGAGTTTTAAAGTAATGCGAAAAATATTCGTCACTCGCATTTTTAAAACACAAAACTTGAAACAACAAAAGCGCAAATCTTTTATGCCGAACTTCAAATTCAGTAACTGACAAAAAACAAAAGACTGAATCTAGATAAATTGATGACAAACAAACAAGTATGCAAGAAGCTCAGGAAGTGTTCCACCGTCTCTTCTTCGATGGCTCCCAGTCATTGCTGGGCGCAGTATCCACCCAGTTTCTGATGGTGGCTTCGATGGCCGAAGTGGGGAGTGCTATAACACTCACTATCGTATAAAGGACTATCATTTGAGGGTATGCACCTGGAATATCCGGATCCTTAACAGGGATTGTGACTTTGCCCGGTTGATTGAAGTCCTCGGAAAAATAAAGACTGACATCACCGCCATTCATGAAATGCGATGAACGGGGCAAGGCAAGGTAAGTGGGCCCGATTTGTCTTATTGTCCGATTTGGCTCATATTCGAGATATAAATATATTGGTAACGGTAGGGGCAGTATCTACTACTGCACAAAAAGATCTGCAAGGTGGCGCTGGAGTCGAGTTATTGGTAAAAATCGTCAAGTGAAGTCAATTGGAGACACCAAGGATCAAAGTTAAATTACAACCGGTTAATCAATAACCAGCATGATTGCGGCCCTTGCTTTACGGTGACTAAACAGAATAAAGACTATTCTTGGTAATTCCTACAAATATAATTGTAAGACTTCTATAGTATTTCGTATGAAATAAGTCTATGTATATTGGATTTCTGTGTACTAATGATACTCCTCATTTTGAAATTGCCACAAACTGTACAAAAATTGTACTACACAGATTCAAGGACGATGCATCATCAGACCAGATAATTGTTGCCACAAGAACTTCTTCACGGACATATCGATTTCATTAGGTTATTTAAGACGACAATGGAGGATATGCCTTCTGACGACCACAAAACCAAACGTGAACGTGATTGTTGGTAAAACCGTTGGACCAAATGTTTAAATAAAAAATTTACTTCGTGCGGGACGAAGTTCGCAAGGACTGCTAGTAATAACATAAAAACCGATTTTTTTTTTACTCTTAACTTCAATACCATTTCTGCTTAGATACAAAAGGTTAAAACCAAAGGTTTGTCTCTACGGGAAAGCATTGGTGTTATTGAAGAGATTAAAAGTAATTAACTCAAATGGAGGATAACAAATATTTGAAAACAATTAAATTCATCCTCGAAAAGAAATCAAGGATTCATATCTTAGTGTAATATAAGCCACATAATTTTTAATAATAGTAAAAAAGTGACAACTAAATCGATGCATTAACACGACTGGAAATATGAATATTTCGAATTCCGTCCAATCCTTGAAATAAACTGAATAAAAAACAAAACACTAAACTGTACTTAGATGGTTTTCCGAACATATTTACTAATGTTTTAATGTTTATCTAAGCGCTTAAAATTGCTTTTTTCCTGCTTATTTTCTTCGGTCCTGCTAATCACACATTACTTTAACTGAAACACCACTTTGTAGTTTTTCCATAATACTGGTTAATGAAAGAGATGCAAAAAGTTAAAATTGTGTGTGTGTGGCATGCATCAACAAAGAAAGTTGTAGGTATTGAGGTAAAATTGCTTTGAAGTTGCACTTAAAAGGGTTACAATAGGGGAGCTCACGTTGAGTAACTAGCATTTTAGGTGTAAAGCTGCTACGTAGCAATCTACCACATGTTTTGTTGCTCTTCCAACAACAAAATGCGTGCTAGATTGCTACGTAGAAACTTTACACATAAAATGCTACGGAAAGTGAGTACCGCTAATGTTTTGTTTTAGAGGCTTATATTAATCAAGGAATTGCACGTATTGAGGGTTGCGGTTACCGTGTACGCACTGTATATATTTTTCATCGGATAAACAGAAATTAAGTTACGAACAATTATAAGGCTCAAACTACGAAAAATTCGTTTTTATACCTTAAGTCCAGATTGCCAGGGGTATTCAAAACTCTATGTATGTATGTAGATCTATAACTTTATCAGTCACCCAGTATTATTATCCCGACGAAATCCTTGGCGGTCGTACCGGGTGGGGAAAGGTACATGACGGTAGGAGGTTCAGTTTGCGTTAAAGTCTCACACTGACGTGGTTGGGCTCTCGGTGCTTCCTCTTCGTAAAAAAAAGTGCAGTAAAAGTTAATTATTTAATTCGACGAATAGTTTTATTTCAACTTTTGTGAACTTCTATTTATGTGTGTACAACAATACAATAATTTTTAGCTATAATAACAATTCTTTAGTAATAAATATTAGTGTTGAAAAAAATTGCTACGCTCATGATTGCATGCGCTCCACGTATTTCGTTTTCAATCTCATAAATTGGTTATTATGATGTAATGTGGAACGATTTTCCGTCATTCCTTGTCAAATTTGGTTTGGAGACAAACGGTTTCGGCGTTGTGCCATCTTCAGTGTAATTTTTCGTTCTAAATAGTTTCTATTTGTCTGTCACTATTTATAGCCGTGTTAAATCGTCGTTGGTTCATAGTTAGGTACGTCTCAGCGGAGTATATTCTTTCATTCAACCAGTAGTTTCAGTTCTGTGTGTACATCCTCAGGTAGAAATTAGTTGTTCACCTCTTTTTTGATTAATTATTGCATGGATTCGCAGGTAGGTAAAAATCAGTTATTTTCTTTCTCTTTGTTTCTGTAGTTCGGACCTGCATTTCATTGTTTATGGTAGTTGCAGGGTTTCTGTTTTGTTTTGCGTATAGTTGCCTGAGTGGTTCGAATAATATATCAGATGCGGTGTTTATTTGCTCATTTATTATGTTTCCAACGAACGTCTTCTGTTTGTATATCTCCATATTCTCTAATACGTTTAGGCGTTGTCCTTTGTGCTGTATATGGAGAACTTTGGCTGTCCTTCCTATTTTCATTGGCGTACAATGGTTTTCTGCATCCTTACAATAAAATTATGTATTCATATAAAGTCCATAAAATACACCAATAAAAATTTGGTGCTTTTTCAAATTCAAAACTTGGCAACACTGCCTTTTGTTCGATGCTTCCTCTTTTTCTTGTCGAGTTCGTCTTGCTCTCTCGTTCTGGTATATTTTGACGTCACGGCCAGTTGCTCTCAGCTCGATTGGCGCAATCTTGTATTCTATCCATGGTTGCCACAATTGGTAACTTTCTACCAAAATTTTAAACAGTTTGGTAACTTGGTAACTTTTATTTCATTTTGGTAACTTTTGCAACTAAACATCTATCTGCATTACTAGAAAGAAATGAATTATGTTTTGAATGTGCGTAATTATATAAAACCCTTCGAGTGTCAGTGGCAGCACTACTGAAACTTTTACAAAATTACTTCTATTAAATTAGAGTCATCTCATATTCGAATACTGGAAATATTTGAATTACAGTGGCAGCACCAAGGGCTGCACTTTTAAAACAACTTTCGAATTTTTGCGATAAATTTTGAACTCTACCCTCTCACATTTTAATACTGGCCATCTGGCAATTTTTGGTAAGGTCCATAATTCGTTTTGCTTATTCCGGCAAAAAATATGTTGCGTGCTTTTTACCAGACCCATCTACCGACATGTATTTCGACACCTACCGACATATATTTCGACGTACAATAAATTATGAAAAACCGAAAATATTACAAAAAAATTAGCAATTTTCGCAATTTACTCGAAATTTTGTACGAGTCAAACGAACGGTTAAAAGCACCCGCCACTTTTTTTGTGTGCCGGTGCTATTATTCCGTGAGTCACAGGTCCAAGTATCGGCACATTCCGAACGAAAAATTACACTGAAAATGGCACAACGCCGAAACCGGTTTGTCTCCACACCAAATTTGACAAGGGATGATGGAAAATCGTTCCACATTACATCATACTCCTACCCTGTCGGAAACAGCAACAACGAAAATGAGAATAACGGCACATGCAGTAATTAATTTATAGAAAAATATTTTCTAATAAAAAAAATTATTATAATTGTCAATAGTATTTTCAATCTTGATAATTTATCAAGAAAATATATTTAAACTTCTGTGCTTGAACTGGGAGTTCTTGATAAATAATCAAAAATTGACAAATTATAAAAATATTGAATTTATTAAGTGCACAGAACCGGGCTGTAAGTATATACATATTTGAAATATAGCAGTGTTATTCAGTGAATTTTTTTCTCACTGAAGAAGTGAAGATTTTGGTAGTGAAGATTTGGTAATATTTGGTAACATTTCTTAAGAGATTTCGGTAGAAACAAATGTTGGGGAGTGGCAACCATGATTCTATCATTCTTGCGTAAATATTTGTACATACATACGTACGTACATTTTTACATTCCACATATTCTGCACATTGGTGCATACGTGCTAACAAAGAATATTATCACACGAGTATTATCTATAACGCGATAAGTGAGTTCAAGATATTTAGATACATGCAACCCAGTAGGGAAAACTTCCAAAATGCATTTGTTGAGATAGTGATAAACAGGGAACGGATTTTTAGGACCTTAAAACCTATAAAAAAAGGCAAAATAAAGTAACGAAATAGGCTGAAAAAGGCAAAATAAAATAGCGAAAAAGGCAGGAAAAGGCACTAGGTATTGTAAAAAAAGGCAAAATAAAATAGCGAAAAAGGCAGGAAAAGGCAAAAAAAAGGTATTGCAAAAAAAGCAAAATAAGGCACTAAAAAAAGACAGAAAATACGAAGAACAATCAAAAAATATATTTTTTTTATAAATGTTTATATTACAAGTAAAAAGAGAAAAACTATGAACTAGTTTCATTATATGAAAAATTTGTACTTTGAATCTTTGACTATTTTATCCTTTCGAGTTTCTAACTCATAAAACTTTAATCTGTATAGTTGTTGTAACATTGAACCACAAGATGCATTTTGAAGTTTTCTGGCAGCATTTTCATTCGATTTTCGCGAAGAAAAGCCTTGAATGTACTAAATGTGCGCTCGACGTAAGTTGATACAAGTGGAGCCCAATTTAAATATGGAACGTTTCCTCGCCCTTCACAATTTTATCCACACCCCTTATTGTCTCTAAGCCTACGCTAGCTGAGAAAACGGCTTTGAATTTTTCCAACACCAATTTGGCAAGAGGTCCCTGCGCTTCTATAAGCCGCATGGGCATGTGTATATTTTTTAATCTTAAAAAAAAAAATTTTAAATGCTATAATCACTTTTTTAAAGGTAGAAAAGGCAAAAAAAGGCAAATATCTTTAAAAAGGCAAAAAAAAGGCAAATATCTTAAAAAAGGCAAAAAAAGGCAACATCAAATGTGCATACATTGAATCAGGGAAAGCTAAATCGTGGACATTCTTAATCGAATATACTCTATCTCTTTAGCAGAAAAAAAGGCAATTTCCATAAAATCCGTTCCCTGGTGATAAATAACCAATATTTTTTCAGTATTTATATATTATTTATATCACATTAAATATTTATACATACGTATATTTCAACCACGTATATAACAGTGAAAAGTGTTTGTGATTTTATTTCTCTTACAAAAAAATTTTTAAAATCCATATTCCACGGATTTAATTGGGGCGCTCCGTTTTCCACGTTATAAAAAGTGCTGAACCAAAAATGAAAGCATATATAGTCTCACGTAATTTGCAAGAAACAAAAACAAAAACACTGCCACAAAATCTTAAAATATTTTTCCTGATTTTCTGTGGCATAAAGTGCCATTTTTTCTCGTTTGACATACATTTTTGTAATTTTTTTCGAACGATATCTGGGTTGTTTAGGCGCGTATGCTAACACCAGGCGCCTAAATACATGTTATGTACTGCTGCATGTGCAAAAATTTACTTTATGCAATTTATGAAATTTTGGCACATGCACTTCTCAACTGCCATGTAATTGAACTTTCTTAAGTTTTAATTAGATGGCACTTCAAAGAATGCTCGGTCTAGTCTGATGCATCCTTCGGGCACTGAACTTTACCATTGGCCACAGTGCCTACCCACCATTTTTGAACCAACAAATACTTTTTTTATATAAATACATACATGCAAACATACTGGTCTCCCCTCTCTCTGAGTTATTCATGGGTGGTACGCAGCTAATTTGAATTAAATCTTCTTTTAATTTATATACGTGCGACCTTCCACAGCATTCAAAATGCCTCTTGGACACAGTCCACCAAACGTTTCTGAAAAGGAGACAAAGTCAAAAGGTGCTTCACAAGAAGCCACCGGCGGTAAGAGGGAACCCTCACCGTGCCCGAAATCTAAAACTTTTGACCCATCCGCTCAAAAGTTTATAGCGGAAAGCGACAGTATCATGAGATACTGTGCAAAATTCAGTGATGCACCAATCCAAGATCACACTGAATCGTATCTCACGATAGAAGACAAATCACTAGATGATTGTTGGGCACGGCTTCAGTCCGCCTATGATTTGGTATTTTCAAAGCCAGATGATAGCCTACCCGAAAAATTTAAGAATTCGGTAGAAGGCAAGTACTTCACTTGCCTTGAATTATATGAGGTCATCAAAGCTAAAAATACCGATCAACTGTCGTTGATTAGAGCAATCGCCGCACCGAGTCCACCACCCCGCGTAGAACACACCTCGGCAGAGGCAAACGTTTTTCTTCAAATCCCACCTTGTGACACGGAGACATTTTACGGCGGGTACGAAGAATGGTCCGCTTTTCGTGACATGTTCACAGCGGTGTACATCAACCACCCGAAGCTCTCCCGTGCTCAAAAATTGTATCACCTCCGATACAAAACCCAAGGAAAAGCTGGCTCCATCGTCAAGAAATACCCGCTCAGCGATAATAACTTCGAGCTGGCCTGGGAAGCTTAACGGTCACGAAAACAAACGTATCCTGGTTGACAACCAAATTAAAATTTTAATGACTTTGCCGACTATTCAGTCCGAGAATAGCGAGCAACTTCAAACTTCAAGGCTGCAAACATCAATTTACAACTGTCTGTCAGTTCTTAATTCCCAAGACGTCCAGACAGACAGTTGGGATCCCATACTGGTTTACATATGCCCACCTTAATTGCCCGAAACCACACTCTCACTTTGGGAACAATCTCTCTCTTCTCGAAGAGATTTACCCTCATGATCACAAATGGACGATTTTCTTACTTCAAGATATGAAGTAGTCGAAAGACTTAACCGGCTTCAACCAAGCCAAAATAAAAAAAAACGACTGCTCATCAAAATGCTGCGCAAAACAGGTCCTTTAACAGAACTCAAATCTTTGTGGCAGAACATAAGAGGGAAAGAACTTGCTCTTTCTGTAAGTCCCCTCATCCCATTAGAGTCTGCCCACAATTTAAGCGAATTTTGGTACCAAACCGAGTACAATTCGCAAACCAAACCAAGCTGTGCAAAAACTGCCTTGGTAATACCCATAGCACTAATGAGTCTCCGAGCATCACTCCCTGCTGCACATGAATCCCAAACCACAATCTCGACACTTCAGTGCGCGAGCGAATGAAACCACCGCACAACACACTATTGCCCAGTCGACACCTCCCGCTCGACAAGCGCAGTCAAGCTCCAATTCCAGCGAGCACCCGTGCTGTTCCAAACAAGCACAAATACAATCATTGCACACTGACAATGATAGCAAAATTCCCCTTCCAACTGCCATGGTCGCGGTTGAACACGAAGTGGAATTGTTTCAACTTAGAGCTTTGATTGATCAAGGCTCACAGAGAACTTTCATTTCCTGGAAAGTTCAGAAACGGTTGAAACTACCATTCGAACATTCCAAGTTCGAAATTTCCGGCATGGGTGGACACGTAATACAAAGCTCCTCAAAGCTTTGTCCACTCACATTGGTTGCACCGAAAACCATGCAACGGATAAACACACAGGCTATCGTGTTACCTCAGCTCACGAGGCACAAGCCTACATTCACCATTAGCCGTGAAAACTAGCAGTGATTCAAGATCCTTGAACTTGCTGACCCAAGTTGCCACATACCAGCTCAAACTGATATGGTAATCGGCAGCGATATACTTCCACAAATCCTGCTAGAAGGTATACAGAAGATTTGCGACACTATACTTGCGCAAAAAACAATATTTGGCTGGATTCTCAGTGGTCCAATCACCGAAAATGTGGTGTCATTCTCGACACAAGTAGAGGAGTGCTCGAATACAACTCTCAGCTCTCAGCTTAGAAAGTTTTGGGAAGAGGAGGAGATTCCACAGCCTCCAAAAATTTCCCCTGAAGATCAGGCATGTGAGCATATATATGCAACAACAACGACTCGTGCCCCAAACGGTCGATACATTGTGCGACTTCCATTCAAGGAAGAATTTCCAAAGAAGCTGTCTCTAGGCCACTCTCGGTCTGCTGCACTCCAGCAGTTTTTCAGTATTGAGCGATCGCTCCAGAAGAAATGAGACTTAGGCACAATGTACAATAATGTGTTGCCAGAATATCTCGACCTCGGTCATATGGAGCACACGAAGCCATGCGAGATAATATCTAATGTCACCGATTATAATCTTAAAACCGTAACGTTCGGCGCTAATTGTGCACCATACCTCGCTATTCATACCCTGCATCAATTGGCAGATGACACGATAGCGACGTTTCCCTTGGCTGCCAAATATTTAAAACCGAAACGTATGTGGATGACATCCGGAAGTCATGATATTGACAACGCCACTGAATCACTTGTTCAAGTGATCAAACCGCTGAAGTCAGCTGGTTTCATAAAGAAACTAACGGCCAATCATGCGGTTATTTTAGAAAAATTTCCAAAGGAGGACCTTCTCGACTCCAACTTTTTGAAATTTGAGAGCGCTTCCACAACCAAAACTCTTGGTATACAATGGAGCGCACTAACAGATAAATTTTCCTACACCATTTTGCCAGCATCGACATCGAATGCCGTCACAAAGCGATAAATCTTATCTTCTGTCGCCAAACTTTTTGACCCGGCAGGATGGCTGTCGCCAGTGATGATTCAAGCAAAGATTCTGCTTCAAGAACTTTTGCTGGATGGCGTTGATTGGGACGAATGTGCCAAACCCATAGCCTTAGCAAAATGGCAATAGTTCGCAGAAAATCTGCCAGCCATTTGCTACATCGAAATCCCTCGATGGGTTAACGTCACTCCGGGGCAAGATACCCAAATCCACGGGTTTTGCGATGCCTCAGAAAAAGCATATTGCGCAGCGATTTACATCCGCGTAGATGCTAGCAACCAAAAATATTCCACTCTCTTGGTTGCAAAAAGCAAAGTCGCACCGTTGAAGACGGTAAGCTTGCCACGCCTGGAGCTGTGTGGTGCAGTCTTACTCGCACAACTGGTCGCAACTGTTCGAAAACAGCTCAAATTAGAATCGTGCAACACATTATTATGGTCAGATTCAGAGATTGGCTTGGCTTGAAAAGCCACCATGTACATGGAAGACATATGTATCCAATCGTACCTCCCAAATCCGGGAATATCTTCCAACCGGTACATGGCGCCATGTTGCTAGCCAAGATAATCCAGCCGACCTCCGCACCCGCGTTTGCAAACCGCATGATTTGGCGAATTCCCCACTCTGGTGGCACGGACCAAACTGGCTCTCTTGCCACATGGATGCATGGCCAAGGTCAAAGGCATGCAGTGCATCTCCACCAGAAAAGCGCAAGGTGGAGGTATATCACGCGCTCGAAGAAGAGGTCGATTTTCTTGATCGCTTTTCTTCTTTCTCTCGAGCACTCCGCGTGACTGCGTACATGTTCCGCTTCGTGAGCAATGCCCGCAACAAATCAAAGGGGTTAGCTACAATCATCAACGCAGCGCAATCACGCCATTTTTCGAGCAAACAAAGCGCTTTGCAAGATAAAAAGCCAATTAACAAAAAAGTACGCTTCTTGTTCTCAATCCTTCCTTTGACAAAGACGGACTTGTACGGGTTAATGGCCGATTAGCACATTCCACTTCGAGCTATAATGAAAGGCACCCAATAATTCTCCCTGCAGAATCGAGGTTCTGCCAGCTATATTTGGAGTTTTTACACTCGCTGCATCTTCACGCAGAAACACGATTAATGCTCCAAATGGTAAGGCAAGAGTACTACGTACCAAAGCTAAAACCTCTAATTAAAAAAAGCATTTTTCAATGCAATGTTTGGACGCTTTACAAGCAACAAACACGCATCCAAATAATGGCCGCTCTACCCCCTGAGCGCTTCAGTTTCTCACTCCCATTTCCTACAACTGAAGTAGATTTTGCTGGGCCATTCCAAATTAGATTTACCACCCTTATCAAGGGATGCGTAGCAGTTTTTGTCTGTTTTTCCACAAAGGCAGTGCATCTCGAGCTATGCTCGGATCTTACAACCAAGCCTTTTCGAGCAGCATTCGCCCGCTTTGTTGGCGGACGAGGCTTCCCCTCAAAAATGATGAGCGATAACAGAAAAACGTTCATTTTAACCCAGCGCGCTATAGAACGCGACTTCGTTAAATTCCTTAACGAATGCTCCGCAGACATTCGTCAAAAAACATGCCCTTCAAGGCATCAACTGGCAATATATACCACCCAGCGCCCCCCCACATTGGCGGTTTGTGGGAATCTGCAGTGAAAAGCTTTAAAATCCATCTAAAGAAAACCGCTGCAACCTACAAGTTTGCTTTTGAAGAATTCACGAAGCTTCTGGTACGAATTGGAGCAGTCCTCAACTCGAGGCCTCTGTCCACACTTTTCCAAGACCCAGCTGATATGACAGCACTTACTCCGGGTCACTTCCATCGAGCCATTCCCGAGCCTAATGCGCAAGACCTCTCTCTACTAAACCGGTGGGAGAAAGTCAAAGCACTTCACCACCAATTTAGTCGCCGCTGGAAAGAAGATTACCTCAAAGATCTTCAGAAAAGATACAAGTGGAAAACCCCACAACTCGATCCTCAGCCAGGCGACATCGTCGTGATCAAAGAAGATTCGCTCCCCCCCCACCGAGTGGCGATTGGGACGAATTGAAAACGTTCGCCACGGCCCTGATAACCACATACGTGTCGTGGAATCCCGTACACAAAATGGAGTTATCACGCGGCCACTTGTGAAACTGTGCTTCCTTCCAAAAGCACAGTAAATAATTCTATACATATTTCCCTTCTGTATATTAAAGGTCTTAACTTCCCGTTTAAATATTGTACCCAAGTACTTCTCGTTTCTCTGCCTTTGCTTCTACTTCCAGATCGAAGACATCATGGCAGCACGGAAGGCATACCCCCTGCCCACAATGCCGGCTCTGCCACCGGTACCACGCCTTGCGGACGTGGCCGGCCTTCGAGGCGATGAAGCCGCCACAACGATTAGGAGTGGCCCGCGCTCAGGGTTACTGTATTAACTGCCTTGCGCTCACCCACACGACCTGGGAATGCGACTCGCCAGACAGCTGCAGGACCTGCGGGCTAGCGCACCACACTCTGCTGCATGTGGCAGCCAACCACAACGTGCGCACGGGCGAACGGAGAATGCAGTCCAAGCAGCACGCAACTGCCAGGCAGGCCCCATTGAAGGCTCATAGGCAAGTCGAAGCGCCCACCAATAGTAGACGCAAAGGGCCGAAAAGGGCGCAGAACCCGGACAACCAGGCGCAGCAAGCACCGCGACAGAAGACAGCCCGAAAGACGATCGCGCGCACCCCCCATGGCCTGTAAACGGTCAATTACCAGGGCCGCACCACCCACCGCGTCCTTGGTAACCGAGCTGCAGGAGACGCTCAGCAACGCATTCCTGCAGAGCGAAGATGATGTTTAAGCCGCCGCTTAAACGTAATTCAGCGGCCGTGCGCTCATCCTTTGGCCGTACCTGTGTGGAGTCGGAGCGACTCCGAAAATGATTCCCGAGCGCACACGGCCGCCTACTATCATCGTGCCAAGTTAGGCGAAAGTCTACTACAGTCGGACATCGAGCTCAACTTTATAACTTTGAAAAGCCTATGAATAAACGGAGTGGAAATTTGTAAATTTAAAAATTGAAAACCAAGTCTTCCCTTAAAGTGAAAACAAAGTGTTTAATGAGGTGAGTGCGACAGGCGACCACTGGAAATATTCAAGCATTCTTACTCGTATGTATAGGAGCTAACAGATTTGTTGTGAAGGCGGTTTTGGAAAATAGAATTCAAAACAGCAAAATCTACATAAGTATATACATAAATACATACATATGCAATACATAATTTTATTTAATTACCCTGTTGAGATAATGTAATTAATAATTAGCGCGAATTTCACACGTCATTCATACATTATTTCGAAATTTTTTGTTTCGACATTCTTGGTTTTCGAAATGTTTTAATTCGACATTTTTTTCAGTTTTTTTAGTTTCGACATTTTAAATTTCGACTTATCGTGCCGGACCCAAAATGGAATGAATGAAAATAGCTTCATGCATCTCGCCAATTTTGTTTTTAATATAATTTCATTACCACATAGCTCTGCGGTTGTAGAACGCAAAATTTCAACGCTTCCTTTGATAAAAACTAAACTAAGAAATAAACTTAAGATTGTCAATATCAATAGCATGATGTAATGCAAGGAACTTGTAAACAAATAAATAATATAAAAAACTTTTTAATATACAACGCTTTTATAAATGGACTAAAAAGTAGAAAATAATATTTCTCAGTCCCATAGAATTTGTTTTGATAACTTTTAATTTTGAAATTTTAGCAAAAGTCGTTATAAACAATTTATGAGATTGAAAATGAAAAGCGTGGGGCGCATGTAATAGACACCTGAATTGATATGAAGGGTAATATATGTTCATATGTATGTAGATATATGAATAACGACCGCTTAAAATCGATCTCAAATTTGTACTCTCTCTGTAGAAATTTTAGGTCTATGTTATGTAGTTTGCTTATTGTCAATTAAATATAATGCTTTGTATTGCCTGCGCCCCACGCTTTTCATTTTCAATCTCATAAATTGTTTATAACGACTTTTTCTAAAATTTCAAAATCAAAAGTTATCAAAACAAATTCTATGGGACTGAGAAATATGATTTTCTACTTTTTAGTCCATTTATAAAAGCGTTGTATATTAAAATTTTTTTTCATTATTTATTTTCTACTTTTTAGTCTTGTCTATATACAATTTTGCAATAAATATTAAAATAATTCAACGATATTAATAGATAGGTGCACACACATGCATTTACATATATATGTACATCAAGGGTGGCCATTTCATACCCAGAAAGAACACTACTAGTTAAATCCCTCTTGGTGTCACAGGTATATTAGACAGTCCGTTTATAGAAATATTAGGTAGTCTCTGAGGCCGACTTTCTAATAGCTTCTTAATGCTGATTGGAAAAACCTACTAGAAACTCTTGTGTACATGTGAGTTTTCATCCCCTTCTGGCACATAGGCATTTAACCCTCTCGGAAAGTATAGCGTACCTGCTCACACATATTAAGACTTGCAGGAAATTTAGTAGTTAAAATCTTGGGTAATAAAGGGATGAAATACCCATAACAGCTAACGAAAGTTTTCGTTATACGTTGCATAGAATTTTGGTATGCCTATCGTATGTTGGGTATATCGATGGTTAAATACCTGAAACAGCTAACGAAATTTTCCGCTAATCAATTGGTAGAACTGAGTTAAACTTACCATATAATCCAGTTAGGACTACTGATATTTGACTAATTAAATACCTGAAATTACTAACGAAAATCTCTGTTATACATACTGAACAATTTAGTTACTAAAAATCGAAAATGCGAAAAATTTACATATTAAATGTGTTTTAATGTACTAAAATAAAATTGCTGACGTCGAGCATAACACGAAACAATAAAAGAAAGGTAATTTAAAACACAACTCCAATCACATTTCAAACAAATTGAATCATTTGAAAAGTATACATTTATAATAAAAATAAATAAAAAATAGAACGTGGTCCAAAGTTATGTGCTAACAAACATAAAAAAAAATATTCCGACAAATTGATAACCTCGTCCTTGTTTTGAAGTCGGTTAAAAACCAGTTCAAAGCAAGTAAATTATTTAATTAAGAGTAGAAAAGTGTATAAAACTTTTACAGTTCGCGACTTTAACCTCTATAGCATTCAAAATTTGTGAGCAGCTGTACAGTGTATAGTGATAAATGAAGATTCTTATTTCAAATAGTCTTAGGTTTACGGTCTTAATCCTAGATGAAATGAATATAGTAATGTATGTATATACGGTATTAGCCAATACAATAGCACCCCCATTCCAACGTGATATTTTTTGTTACTCATGTTTATTTATTTATGTTTTGGAATTTTCAATTAAAATACAGTTCATTCTCTAACAAAACTCATATAAACCAAAGTTTATAACTATCTAAAAAACTACAAAAAAATGCAACAAATTTCCCCCAAATTTCAAACTTTTTTCTCAGAAGAGCTAGAATTTTTTTGAGTACACAGTTTAATAGCCCATTCAATTTTACTCTAAAGTGTGCAAATTTCAAGTGGCTAAAAACTGCCGTTGATTTTTTAGAATTTTTTCGTCGCATTCGCTTCCATATAACGAATAATAATAATAATAGATTGGCGCTTTCACATATGTTAGTGTTTGGCCGAGCTTCTCCTCCGATTTGTGGCGTGCGCCTTGAAGTTGTCACACAAAGCGGAGGGACCTACAGTTTTACGCCGACTCCGAACGGCGATTGTATTTTTATGAGAAGCTGTTTTTCATGGCAGAAATACACTCGGGGGTTTGCCATTGCCTGCCGAGGGACGACCGCTGTTATGAAAAAACCTTTTTCTATATTTTTTTGCGATGTTGCTTTGACCAGGGCTTGAACCCAGGCGTTGCGGAGTGGAAGCGCGCACTGCTTACCACTACACCACAGCGGCCGACGAACACGAATAAACACTATTTATTTCTATAAGGAAGAAACCCGCAACACCTTCGGCAAACAAAATTCTAAAAAATCAACAATTCAAAACAAATCAAAAATTTGTTGAATTTTTTTGCAGTTTTTAAATAGTTATAAACTTTGGTTTATATGAGTTTTGTTAGAAAATGAACTGTATTTTAACTGAGAATTCTTAAAAATAAATAATCTATCTATACTAGTCTATACTAATCTATATCTATACTAATTATATAAAGAGAAGTCCCTTTTTTTGTAACAGGTAATCTCGCGAACGGCTGGTCCGATTTTCATGAAATTTTGTATATAAATAGCCTTTAGTAACCACCATATTTTAGGCTAAAAAAAATTTACTTTTTTCGGGTAGGTGGACCAGGGACCGATCTATTCGAAAAAATCTTATTATGGTCCGATTTGCTTAAAATTTGGTACGTAAGTAGCTTTTTAGCATATATTAGCATATATGATCCATTTTTTGCGGGAAGTGGTCCAGGGACCGATCTATTCGAAAAAAATCGTATTTACGGTCCGAGTTGCTTAAAATCCGGTACGTAGGTAGCTTTTTGGCATATATTAGCATATATAATCAACTTTTTCCGAGAAGTGGACCAGGGAGCGATCTATTCGAAAAAAATCGTATTTACGTTCCGATTTGCTTAAAATTCGGTACGTAGGTAGCTTTTTAGCATATATTAGTATATATGATCCACTTTTTCCGAGAAGTGGACCAGGGACCGATCTATTCTAAACAATCTTACTATGGTCCGATTTGCTTAAAATTTGGTACGTAAGTAGCTTTTTAGCGAACTTCGTCCCGCCCAAAATTTTTATATATTTTACTGAAACTTTTTGGTCCAACATTTTCACCAACAATTCACGTTTACGATTTTCATTAGCACATTCGTCTGCTAAGATTATGGTTTGGTGGTCATTTGCCGCTTTAAATAACCTAAGGAAGGTGGTATATCCGTGAAGAAGTTCTTGAAATTCTCCAGTTGTGCGGCATTTCATAGCACGGTTATTCGAAAAGCGAAATAAATATTTTCCTCTTCACTCCCTGGCGGCAACAATGACCCGGTTCTATAGTGAATGTCCTAGAAGCTTTACAGTATAGTTGGTGGCAATTTCAAAATGGGTGCGGATCATTGTTCTACAGAAATGCAATATACATCTACTTATTTCAGACGAAATACCTTAAAAGTTTGAACGCATAATAATATTGGAAAATCACATCCATTGGGCCAATCGCAACGCAGGAGCGTTCGATATACTCAATGGTGCAACAGGTCGATTTAATCTGACCTACACGGCACCTTTTCTCACTTGGCTATTTTTAGTAATAACTCGACTTCAGCACCACTTGACAGCACGTTTTTGCAATAGTATTGCATACATATGTAGAACATTAGCCAAATCGGATCATAAATGAGATTTTTAGTAATAATTCAACTACAGCGGCAACTGTCGGATTAAATTGTGAAACTAAACCATCTAGAGACCCACTTAAACACACACAAAAAGTTCCGTTAAAATCCGAACAACCAGTTAGGAGGATTTCACTCACAAACACACCTACAGAAGAATTATAAATACATTCAAAGATAGCTAAAATCCGGTACGTTTGTAGGCCTCACACCCCTTTTTCAAATAGCCCAAATTTTCTCCATGAGTATGGGCTTGATTTCAACTACATACATATCTCCATACGAAGTTCCAGTACTGTACCATGAATACTTTCAGAGATATGCAGTATGAAAAATTCAGTTTGTATGGAAGATGCCACGCCCCCTTTTCCAATAGTTCCTCAAGAGTTGATTGCGTATATCTCCGTACCAAGTTCCAGAACTATACCATGAACACTTCCAGAGATATGCAGTATGAAAAATTTGGTTTGTATGGAAGATGCCACGCCCCCTTTTCCAATAGTCCCATTTTTCTCCAAGAGTATGCGATTTATTTCGTACATCTCCAAACAAAGTTCCAGAACTCTACCATGAAATTTCCAGAGATATGCAGTATGAAAAATTCGGTTTGTATGGGAGATGCCACACCTCCTTTTACAATAGCTCAAATTTTTCTCCAAGGGTATGCGATTGATTTCGTATATCTCCATACCAAGTTCCAGAACTCTACCATGAACACTTCCAGGAATACGTAGAATGAAAACTTCGGTTTGTATGGGAGATGCCACACCCCTTTTTACAATAGCTTAAATTTATCTCCAAGGGTATGCGATTGATTTCGTATATCACACTTTCGTATGCACACTTTCAGAGAAATGTAGCATGAGAAATTCGGTTTATATGGGAGGTGCCACGCCCCCTTAACATATAGATTTTTTTTAGCCTAAAACCATCCTTGGGGCACGTACGGCAGGTGGCAGTTTCAAAAAAATCGGTTCAGCCGCTCTCGAGCCTTGCGAATACTAAAAAACGGCTTTCAAAATATATATTAGTTGAGATATATTATAAATTATAATTAAATTTTGAATAGATCGGTCCCTGATCCACTTCTCGGAAAAAATTTATCATATATGGGTATTTCCATACGTCGCATACGTGACAGTCGTACGTTTCAATGTGATACAAAAAAGGAATACCATTTGTTTTCTTTAACTTTTTTGGGCCATTGTATAGCACATAATTAGCTCTATATTTAACCGAAAAATGAAAACAATCGAACTGCTTGGTCCTGAAATATAAGCATTTAAAGAGAGTGTCGTTACGTGACAAAAAATGGAAGTTGATTTTTTCTTTTCTTACAAAAGCGCAAAACTCTGCGAATTGTGGATGGCTATTTTCATGAAACTTATTTTAATATGATTTGGAGCATTTCGGACCATAAATACGGTTTTTCGAAATATCTCGACTTTGGCGCCACCTAGGAAGACCATTTTACTCAAACATGATTCTACTTACATAGCCAGTATATATTTTAAAAAGCAGACAAATCGGCCCGTAAATACGTTAGATATAAGACTTTTATTTTTTTTGCCGTGGTGGACCTTCCGATGGAAACACCCATATGCTAATATATACTAAAAAGCTACCTGGGTACCGAATTTTAAGCAAATCGGACCGTAAATATGACTTTTTTGAATAGATCGGTCCCTGGACCACTTCCCGGAAAAAATGGATCATATATACTAATATATGCTAAAAAGCTACCTACGTACGAAATTTTAAGCAAATCGGACCATAGTAAGATTGTTTAGAATAGATCGGTCCCTGGTCCACTTCTCGGAAAAAGTGGATCATATATACTAATATATGCTAAAAAGCTACCTACGTACCGAATTTTAAGCAAATCGGAACGTAAATACGATTTTTTCGAATAGATTGCTCCCTGGTCCACTTCTCGGAAAAAGTTGATCATATATCCTAATATATGCCAAAAAGCTACCTACGTACCGGATTTTAAGCAACTCGGACCGTAAATACGATTTTTTCGAATAGATCGGTCCCTGGTCCACCTACACAAAAATAGTAAATTTTTTTAGCCTAAAACATGGTGGTTACTGAAAGCTATTTATATACAAAATTTCATGAAAATCGGACCAGCCGTTCGCGAGAATACCTGTTACAAAAAAAGGGACTTCTGTTTATATAATTAGTATATATTAGTATAGATATAGATATACATATATATATATTCATACAGTCGTGTCTGGATATAGTGAACTGATTTTTGCATGGCCTGTTCACAGCATCCAGCTTGTTTACTATATTGAGGTTGACTTATTTTGTGCAAAAACTTGTTTTATTTGCTCAAAGTTCATGTTTGTGCATGTAAGTGCCACAGATCTTTGGAATAAATGTATACTTAGAAAAATATAAATGGACATATGAATGTTTATTGAAAGAATTCGCGAATAGATGGTTGCTTCATGCATGAGGAAGTTGACTTTTGAACCGGTTTTTCACGTAGAGTTCTCAATACTATTATGCCAGCATAGTCAGTTTTTAATAGCTTCAGTGGCTTTTATAGGATTTCCGAGCATTAAAAATGATACAGCATCTTTAAAAGTTAAAGTTTTTAAAAATTGTGTGATGTCATCTTTTCCTACAGCTAATAACAGCAGATGTTTTTTGTAGTGCAGCTTAGTTAAGCGAATCACATTTTGATCCATAGGCTGAATAAAAGGCGTTAAATTTGGAGGCACATAAACATTTGAGCCATCAGCAGTTTTAAGTT
>NW_023461870.1:0-22514 GCF_013731165.1 Rhagoletis pomonella
GCATTGCACTTGTTATCTTATTTTGCATTTCCTTATCACTAACCTTCCGCCTATTATATTTATTGTTGTGGAAATTATCTCAACTAACTGTGTACAAATATTTTAAGCGACCGGTTTGGGTACAATTGAATTCGTTCACCCAAGCTCACTTCACTTCTACTTTGGCTTGGAAATAAAGAAAACGCTTTGCACTTATATTTAAGACACATCGGTGTTTCATTTATATTTAGAACTTTCTCGGCCTAAATTTTTCGTTGGAAGGATTAAGAAACTACTTAATCCTCAAACAATTTTTTTTGAGTTTTAATATATATATTTTTTTCAATGTCAAATTTTTTAAAAACATAGCTAACATAACATTTAGTAAACCTAAAACACTGTACAAATTAACTGCGTAAAACGATTCATTTTACTGTACATACATACATTTCGTCATTAGATACGAATAAAGACACGAGCTCAAAAGTTGACAGCGAAAAAAGACGCGTAAAAAATTTTGGCGAAAAAGGACTCTTAGGGCCGGTTACTCAATGTCTGGTTAACACTAATCTGCGGTTAAACATCTTTATCGACGTGTTCGACTCCATGCATACAACAGGGAGTCGGTATCGTCGATAACTATGTTTAACCGTAGCGTTAACCTCTTTGACGGCGAAGAAAGACGAAGAAAGCTTATTTTCGCGGTCAACTATGTTTGCGAGTATACGAATTCCCCAAAGAGTTTTTTCCGGAATGATGTTGAATCCATGTTTATGCGTCTTTTTCGCAAATTTTTTTCACGCATCCTTTTCCGCCGTCAAAACACCCGATCGTCTTTATTCGTGTCAAATTACTATATTATTTTTAATTACATCGGAGATACCCGCGTTGCGACCTAAGAAGATATATTGTGCTAAATCCTAATTGTAATCGCTCCAACCTTAGGCTATTTACAAAGCTCAGCACTTTGGATGAAAATTTTAGATGGAGAAGACAATCCTTCTCAAAGGTGCATCAATCTAATATTCATGCTTCGTGGACAGGCACATAGAATATACTCTAGGGTTTCCTTCACCGGCCCACAAAGCCTACATCAGTCTCTACAGAAAGACCCTTTAATTCAATCGGTAAGTTAACATGCAGTGTGCTGTCAGGTAGTCAGTAAGAGTTTTAAGTTCAAGGTATCTTTCGGAGTTCCTCCTGAAAAGTTATGAATCTCTTTGACTGTCTTATTCCCTTCGACTTCCGGAATTGCTGCACTCCCAGCTAGCTCCTAAGTAGGTCTGTAGTGTATCCTTTAGATCAGAGGTTCCCAAACGTTTTTTTCTCGTAGACCCCTTTAAAACATTTACTGGTTTCGGTGGACCCCCTGCTGATACATTTCTAAATATTCCCAAAGCTCGTAAAAAAATTAATTGTGAAAATTAGATCTAACAATGTAGATTTTCATCGCAGGTGACGTCAAAAACTAAACTCAGAGTGGCCAAAATAAAAGTAAAAAATATTTTTTTGTGTTCTGGTTATAAAAATAATGTGATTACACACTTGTAGGTTTTAAAAAATAGAGCTCGTAAATACATCAAACTACTATCTCGCTCGGAAGAGTTATATTTTTTAAGAGCACTGCGAGCGTTAGCGTTATTTACATTATCTTCACCATAAAATCATCAAATGTTCGGCTCACTCATGACTTTGCACGTGGAGTATATGTAAAATAGTTTATTTGTGTTAATGGCATAATTTTTATTTTTATCGCTCCGAGTTTTAAAGTGAGGCGAAAAATATTTATCACATTTTTAGAACACAAAACTTAAAACATCAAAACGGTTAAGCTTTTTACGCCAAACTTTTAATTCAGAAACACAATAGAGAAAAGAACGAGTTTAAAAAAATCGATGACAAATAACCAAGCTAGCAAGAAGCACCAAAAGTGTTCCACCGTGTCATCTTCCTCAAGGCAATATGGGTAAATGGACTTGTCATTTACGCCTATCACAGTCAGGTGTTTGTGCCACGTGAAGTGACCAGTCAGCAGTCCAGCAAGTTGTCTGCAGAGTCGTCTGCTCAGTGAGAGCAAAAAATTAGATAGACCTTGTGAGATTGAAGGCAACATGAGTTTTGCCCACGTGTACCCAATTTCTGATGGTCGCTTCGATTGTCGAAGTTGAGAGTGCTAAAACTGGTTGCGGACCGAGGAATGCCTGGTCTGAGACAACTCTGGCCAAATGATCAGATGTCTCATAACCTGGTACTCCAGAGTGACCTGGCACCCAGAGTAAAACAACCTCGTTATGTTCACCATCATATTTAGTCGAGACTTGCATTGCCGAACTATTTTGGAAGTACTTAAATAGAGGGCTGGTCAATGCCTTAAGTGCAGCTTGGTTGTCACAATTATCAGGTTACATTGGCAGAACGATCAGCCTCGATGGGTAAAATTGCAGCCTTAACTAAATCATATTTTTGGTCGATGATTTTTACAAGTTAAGGGCGTTCTGCCTCCCAGTGCTACCCTCCCCAGGGTGTAATATCACGGATGCCAACTCAACATGCCCCCCGTAACGCGCTGGCGCGTAACTATATGTTCCACCACGTAGTCTATGGCTTTTAGTATTGCAATTACTTCAGCCTGGAAGACCGAAGCATATTCCCCTACAGAAAAGTGAAGCTTATCTCCGTTAACCTCGAAAAAGACCCCAGATCATGGCCCGGAGTCAGGTTTGGAGCCATCAGTGAAGATTCGACAATGTGTGAGTCCGGTCTCAGTGATGGAATCAAGGAACTCAACATTATAGAATCTCTTCAACAAAGCTAATGGTGGCGTACTATTCTGTAGCATTGAAAAGACACAAGAGCTTAAATCTCTGCCACCAGAAATTTTCGCCGCCTCACTCATTGTCATACCAACATCCGGTCCATTTTAGTCTGCAGATGGCCTTTAAGGCTACCCCACGTATGAAAACACAAAGTGACGGTAAGTGCAGCAGTGCGTCAAGAGCACTATACACCTCTCAAAAAAATTAAAGTTAAACAAAGAGGCTATCAAGCAACCATTTTGGTTCTTTACATCGAAACCAGGTAAATCTTCGTGGACCCCCATTTACAACTCATGGACCCCCATATTTTTTTTACCTCACCGTGGACCCCCGTCGAGTCTTCCGTGGACCCTTGGGGGTCCCCCTGGACCGCTTTGGGAATCACTGCTTTAGATGTACCGCAGAAAGGCTCGGAACCATGCAAACGCATTTGGGCTCTACTCTTTGCAATACAGTCAGCCGTTTCGTTGCCTTCAAACCCTTAGTGTCCCTGAACCCTCCACAGCGGTACGCTATTGTGGACTTCTGGTTGGTCAAAGAGTTCACAAGCCTTGATGCCGGTTTAAAAGACCCTAAGGCTTCTAACGCTGCCTGAATATCATACATAATATTTATTCTGGCCTCATTTGCCTTCTACGATAAAATTCGTGAACACAGACTTCGATTGCGAAGACCTCCGCCCAGAATATGGTTGGCTACAAGCCCATTGACAGACTTTCCTGGAATCTTGGTCCAAGTACACCATAAAGTATATAAGGATGTTCGTATTGCATATTGGCAATAAAAAGGGTATACGTTTGTACTGAGGAATCATGTTTGCGGCCGCCGTTATACGAACGCACCGGTGAAATATTCATGTAAAAAAATTGCTAAAATGTTTGGAGATACATATTTTCTATTTTTCTGAAATAACTATTACTCGTAGTCCCGAAACCTACCAAAATCCAATCAAGCCTACCAACCTACCTGATGAAACCGCTTTATTTCAGTAAGCGAAAAAATTTTATATTTTGATATTTTAAACGTAAATGAATGTCTACTTATTTCAACAATTATACTCATGAGCGTATATGAACAAGTACAAGAAAAAATTTTATATTTTGATATTTTAAACGTAAATGAATGTCTACTTATTTCAACAATTATACTCATGAGCGTATATGAACAAGTACAAGATCACATTGAAATCTATATTTAACACCTTTCCTCAATGTTAATCTGATTATATTAGATTTAATGTCAACTAACTTCAACTCATTCATTTTACAAAATAATAATGCTTCTGTTTTGACAGATTTTTAGTTAGCACATCCGCTATCATATTATCATTTGAAACGTATCTTAGTTCTATATCGCCACTCTGAATGACCTCTCGGGCAAAATGATGTTTTATGTCAATATGTTTTGATCTAGCATGATAAACTGGATTCTTCGCCAGATTTTGGGCGCTGAGGTTATCACCATAAATGATTGTTGATGTATTCATTTCACCACATCCAATCTTGATCATTAAGCGCCTCAAATGCAAAGCTTCTTTTGCAGCCGAGGATAGTGCCATGTACTCGGCTGCTTAAAGCCACACAACCTTGCTTCTCTGACTTCCAAGAAATCGGAGCACCTGCCAGGAAAAACACGTATCCTGAATATGATCGTCGGTTGGTCGTATCACCTCCCCAATCTGCATCCACGTAGCCTTGAAGTCCTTGGACGCATGCATAATAATTAAGATGCATGTCCTTCGTAGCTGCTAAATACCGCATTACGTGCCGCACGCCTTTGACATGGCGAGGATTGTTGTTTCTTTGTGCTATAGAACGCCCCGAATGATAAATATCTGGCCTCGAAGTCAAAGCTAGCCACATTAACTCGCCTATTGCTGATTGATACGCCGTTGGATCTTCAACCACGCAATTAGAATTATCGCACGTTACTTGAAAACCTCTGTCTAGCGGTGTCGATGCAAACCTACATTGTTGCATGTTATGTCGTTGTAGCATATCCTTAATATATAATGACTGATTTAATGATATATTGCCTGTCTCACCATCGCGTTGAATCTGCATGCCCAAAAATGTCTGCATAGGACCCTTATCCACTCATTCGAATTTTGTTGCAATCATTGATTTAATTCGTATCAAGTCTGCCTTCTTCTGGCACGCTATAAGGAAATCATCTACGTAAATCAGTATCAAACAAGGGCTACCTTGTATGTCCTGCTTATATGAGCACGGCTCGTTCTTGCATTGAGTGAACCCAATTTCACACAATACTGTGTTCAACTTAGAATTCCACTCCCTTCCGGCTTGCTTTAAACCAGGGACCGAACATAACAGTTATTGATGAAAACTGTCATTGAAAATTTCACTATGAAGGAAATGTTCTACAACTAAGTGATACATACCAATCGATTTCTTTTTTCGGCCAGAATCAAATTTGAAAATAAATTTTTATTTGCAATTTTTATGCAAAATTTAAAAAAATAACAATTATTTTTGATTTTTATTTTATAAATCCGAAATAACAATTATTTTTGATTTTTATTTAAATAATCTACAAATAACAGTTATTTTTGATTTTTATATTATATGTTTTAGATAACAGTTATTGAAGACTTTTATTTATAAAAGTCATCAATAAATATCAGTCAGTGACTTTTACTTATAAAAGTCATCAATATAAATCAATCACTGACTTTTATTTTTTAAGTCATACTTATAAAAGTCATTATCATTTCTCGCAGTAAAGAAGATGTTGGAGAACAAACGTATTTTTTATTATTGATCAGCTTAATAATAATCGAGCAAATCGCACATATGTATGTATATGGTTTTTTAATTTTAATGTTTATTTATTTTCTGTTTAATTTTATTAGCAAAAGTTTTTGTAGATTTTCAGAGGATAAATTATATCTTAAGTCAGTTAAAATCAACTTCAGTGCAGAAAATCGTCTTTCTACACTGGCTTGAGTAGCGGGCGCGCTGTGGACAACCTTAGCCAACAAGTATAGGTGAGGGAGTGTATACTTTTTTTCTTCCCAATAATTCATTAACTCGTTTTCTATACCAATTGACTTTGGACTATAATTTAATATTTCTGTCATTGCTGTTTTTAAGGAGTCATCTTCCTCATCCGATTCGTCACTGGAAGTAACCTCTATTGTGTTTAAAAAAGCACTCAGCAATGATGAAGTACTTTCTGAAGCACCAGTTTGGCACTCAGGAGATGCACTATTCCCATTTAGTGGTTTCTTTGAAACTGTGCCAGACTTCTGCAAAACAAAGAGGTGAAACTTATTGGTGTGTTTTTAGGAATGTGAGTTGCTTGAATTTTACTTACAACTTTTGAAATCATATAAATTTGTCGAAAAAGCCGCTTTAAATGGTTTCTGGCCATCATTAGCCGAATGGGGTTTTTCAGCAAGACCTTTCGTAACCTAGGATCCAAATATATCGCCGAAACAATGATTTCGTTGTCTAATAAAATGTTTTCTCTTCTTTCCAAACACTCCGCCAAATTGCTGCTATATGTACATTTGATTGTCTGCACTGTTAGTTTCATTTCAAGCCATAGCTTGTAGAAATCTCCTAAATACAGTTGCTCCGCTTGAAGTTTAAGAGTGGCCATATAAACCGGTTCTAATACCTTGACCAGGGAGCTTATCTCATCCCACTCAGCTAATAATAAGTTCTCACTTTCAAGATGTTCTTCGCAGAAAGATTTTAAATTAAGTAGCGTCTTAAGCATGGTGTAGGTCGAGTTCCACCGTGTTTGCACGTCAACTTCTGGCTGTGGCAAGCTCTGACTTGAGATAATGTATCTACCATAAAAAAAGGCATGAGCACCAGGTACTCACGAAATTTGATGTGTAAACATCTGTGTCCCGAACTAGTCTCAAAATGGACCTTCCCCTTAACCTCAACCTCAACCTTAACTTTAACATTAACATTACCCTTAACCTTAACCATAACCTCGTCCCAAACTAGTACCGAAATGGTCCCGAACTAGCCTCGAAATGATCCCGAAAAAGTTCTGAATTAGTACCGAGATTTCTAATTTTCTGCTGGGTTACGCGTTACAGTCCAGATTGATTTTTTAATCAATTAGTTAACGGGATTAAATTCAATCGGATTACTCTTAATAATGATTAATTTTAATCTGATTAAACAGTTAATCGTAACCCCGATTAAAAAAATTAATTTTTAATCGTTAACCCTTGATAAAGAATTTTTGGTGATTAATTAATTTATGCTAGAATTTTCCTGTGCACACAAGGTCAGTTAATCGTGTATGGCTAAGTCGTAGAGCAAAGACGTTTACACATCAAAATTAATAAAGATAACTTTATTTAACATAATTGTGTTACTGTTGTGAATTTGACAACATTTTTTATACACAGAATGGTAATTTTTAGTTATTATTTTAAAATAAGTGAAATGATAAAATAAGCCTTCAATCTAAATTAGGAGAGTAAATTACCTGTTAGAAGGACATCTAAGTGTTTTTGCTAAAATCCGAGCTTTTGATAAGACGGCTTGTCTTTCTGTATCCTTTAAAAAGTCTTTAACAGCAAGTTGCAATGTATGGGCAGCACATTTAATTGAGACAATACTATTAATTTTGACTTCATTTATTAAAGGATCGTAGTCAATTTCCTCGGCCACAGCTGTAGAAGTACTCATCTCATCATCTTCGCTTAATATTTCGACGGCTTTAATCATATTTCTACCGTTGTCTGTGGTCACGCAGTATATTTGTTGCTTGGAAATTTGAAAACTATCTAGAACACCCTCGATTTCTTGGCATAAATTAGCTGCGGTATGTTTTTTATGCAACTCAATCATACCGATAGTATATATGACAATATTCTTGTTGTCGTAATACTGCACATTAATGCCTAAAATACTACGATTAAGTCGCGAGGCGGTATCAAATTTAAGGCTAATCATTTTGCGTTTTAAAGAAGATCGAATTATATCTACTACGTGATCAAATTCTTCTGTAATGGCTGTCATTATATTTTTGGATGTAATTGGCCTCATCTCTAATCCACTAAATATTTGCTCTGTTAAAATCTTAAACGGCTTAGAGTCCAGAACTGCAAAGGGCATCTTCTCATTAGCGACTAATTGCACGCAAGCCGCCTTGACATCCTTTTCGGAAAACTCGACCACAATTTTTTGCTTCTTCTCTGATGGCTCGCCGTTCGTCTCTGTTAAAAATTGCATATGCTTATTTGTATTAAGTAGCTCATTTGTTATGTAACTTGGTTAAAATTGCCGTTTAGTTGCAATAGCAACCATGTTAGCATATTAAAAAAATTGCATTGCTTTGATGAAATTTACAAACGGAAAAGCAACCAATTCAGAGTGACTCTAAAGTAGGACTGCCATAATCCCATCGACCAGGACACTTATTCTCTATAAATACAGTTTTAACCAAATAAACTAAACAGAAAGAAAGTAAACTCACCAGATATTGTTCAACTTATTAGAAAAATCTTTCTTTATCGATTTTCGACTACATGCTTTTTTTTTCAAAGCAAAAATCTGCTAAAAACTTGATGGGTGTCTGCATTGACTATCATTAAAAAACCAGGACAATTTAAGCGGAACCAGGACACCAGGACAATTTGTTTAAATCAGGACAAATCCTGGAAAACCAGGACGTCTGGCAGCCATACTCTAAACGCTTGTTTTCGCTATGTCAAATTTAATGGCATTTGTTGCTGCTAAAGCGGCTATCTATAAGTTGTTCGCCATTAATCTCATCGGTAAAGGTATGGATAAAGGAAATAATGTTTTAAAATATGTCGACAAATTTTGTTGTCCAAATATGACGTAGGGAAAACCAGCCTTAAGAAGGCTTTGGTTGATATGTTTCCTATGTCTGAAAAATACGGATTTGATGTTAAACTACATTATGCTCTTAATCCGGTCAAAAAATAAGCTGATTATAGCATAATATTTACTGGGAAAGTACAAAATAACTCACCATCAATATTCCTCCAAGCGCTCTCATGCTTTCATTTTAAATGACGCTTTAGATTGGTCAAATAATTTCCTTGAAACTCATAACCGCATATGTTACACTTCGCCTTATTTGTCTCAAGAAAAATTGTGAAGTAATTTCGCACAATTATATTCTGCTTACGCCCCATTTTTAAATTTACAAATGCAACGAATATGCAAAACCAAGAGCATATGCACAAGATCCTGATCAACCCTAATATTTCATTCACTGAATTTATTACTATGTACATACGATTAATACTAAACCCTGAATTGATTTTTGCGTTTCCTGACAAATGAGATGTTTTGACTAATGGGCTTTTGAAGAACATGTGCTACATATTTGTCGAAAACACATAACTTAACCCTTAATTGCATTACATAGGTTCATTTGTCTTACAACTTTAATTTGATTACTTTGCTTTCGTTTCATGTTTTAAAAACATACAACTTGTTCATTTAAATATAAAATAAAACTTCTATTGTAATAAGTACCATTTTTGCGATGCAATAAATGGGTCAAAATATGTTTGTCTCATTAAACTAAGTAATTGAAAAGAAATATCGTGTTTTTAAGGGTTAATTTCTATAAACTCTTGCATATACAGGATGTTCAGCAACTGCTCTCTTTTTTTTAAGGTAAAAAGTTGAAGTCAAAAGTCATCTTCACTTTTCCTAGATGACAGCTTCTTCTCGAACTATTCATATTTGAAGTTGATTGGAATAATTCAGCGCGTAATCAGGCAAAGTTGAAGATAAACTTAGATCACATACACTGCGTTTAAATTGAACAGCTGGTTGACATTTGATGTGCTAATCTTAGTTTAAACCAGTCATCTCGAGCGTTTGAACTAAGTTTAAACCACTGCCGTGCACTAAAAAACTTGCCTTTAGTCTGAATTTTACCATGTTTTTGTCCTTAAAAATAAATTTCGTAATTTTGGAACACCCTGTATACACTGCACTAGCGTGTCCGTTAATTACCAAGTTCAGTCTGTCTGTCACATCGAAATAGTTTCAATAGTATTAGAGTGAAAAGCTGCCAAGTCCATTTTTTATTAATATTTACTTTTTGCTGGACGTCTACTTTGTTCTATTAAGTCCAAAGAAGGCACACAAAATCCATTAAGTCCAGAGGAATACGTAAACCTTTCATTAACCTCGTATTCTTCCCCTTCGAATGGAGGTTGTTTTTGCTTTGAATAATGAAAATAAAAAAAAATTGACTTAGCAGCTTTTCACTCTAAGCTAGCGATGCGTATGTTTGTACTTACGTACATACATAAGTCGTACAAGTATATCGTAAGCTAATATGACGGCTTTAACATGGTTCAAATATTGAATTCAATTCTGCTCGCATGTGGGAGAGAGGGAGTGAGAAGAGAAGGGAGGAGTACACATGCGTCTGCACCGTCAAGTCGTTTCAAGTTTCTTGCTTTCCTTTTGACATTTTCGTTGTTTCCCATTTAAATCGTGCGTATTGAATAGGGGCTAATGATAGAACGTCGATACGAGTACCGAGCAGGAAATATTGATACTTTTCTTGAGTACTTAGTAGAATTAACGTGATACTTTTTGACAAGTACTGAGTAGGTATCGCTAATACTGAAGATTATCGACGGGTAAAAGATTTTTTTATTCACTTTTACACAACACTAACAAATTTTAGTGGTCAATTATAAAAATTTAAACAAACAAAGTTGAAAACTTACATATCGTCACCATCAATGCAAAGCAAAGCAATCTGATTTTTATTTATTTCTCACGTTTGCTTTAAAAATACTTGGAAGTACGCGTATTATCGACACTTGTTTGCGAATATGGGTACTGGCATCGATTATACTTTAGAGTATTCTATATGAGCACTAGTATCGATGCTTTTCTAAAAAGTTCTATCCCTAATATCGGCGCTATTGCTAATGTAATATGTACGCGGCGAAGAGAATTACAAAATAAACGATTAGAAAATAATGTGCAAGTATTTATCGTATTTTCTGTCATAAGTATATCAATTAGCAAAAGAAGTTTTTAGTCTTAAATAACTCATTTACTACGACTTATACAAATGACTTATATAAGTATGACTTAAAAAATAAAAGTTAGTGACTGATTAATATTGATGACTTTTAAAAGTAAAAGTCACTGACTGATTTTTATTGATGACTTTTATAAATAAAAGTCTTCAATAACTGTTACCTAAGACATGTAATATAAAAATCAAAAATAACTGTTAATGGTAGATTATTAAGATAAAAATCAGAAATAATTGTTTTTTTGGATTTATAAAATAAAAATCAGAAATAATTGTTATTTATTGAGTAATTCAATAAAAGTCAAAAAATAATTGTTAAAGAGCAATTTTTATAATAAAAGTTGTAATTGTTACGGTCCCTGCTTTAAACCGTAAATTGCTTTATTGAGCCTTAGAACCTTCTCTTCGCAAGTCTTATTTACATATCCTTCAGGCTGCTTCATGTAGACTACGTCATTTAACTCACTGTTAAGGTAAGCCGTACAAACGTCCATTTGATGCAAATAAAGCTTCAACTGAACAGACAATGCTAAAATCAAACGTATCGATTCATAACGACACACCGGTGAAAATGTTTCGCTATAATTTAAACAAAATTTTTGCGAACACCCTTTGGCTACCAAACGTGGCTTATAGCGTTCTATAGCACCAAATTGATCCTTTTTTATGGTGTATACCCATTTACAGCCGATAACTTGTTGACCCTTAGGTAAGTCTACAAGTGTACACGTACCATTTTTTACCAGGGACTCATTTTCCTTGTTCATGGCTGTTCGCCAATATGAAGCGTACTCACTATTACTTGCCTCTTTAAAAGTCTGAGGTATTGGTATATCATTGGTATGAACTGCGTTTTTAATATTGAAAAACTTCTTTGGACGCCTTGGTTTACTTGTTCGCTTAAGTTTCGGCCTACCAGGTCCAATCTTTCCAAGCTGCTTTTGCTTCAGACTCCCGAAGTATAGAACAGAAGTGGACAAAAAAAATTTTTTCTATAAAGGCTTAAAGTGCTTCAATGAATTACCAGAGGCTATAAAAAATTGTGATACTATCACTCTTTTCAAGCGGCTGCTATTTAACTATTGTAGAACGCAGCCTACAAGATAGTGATGTATCAACAATAGCGTGGATTGGAAACTAGGCCTTTCCAACCACCAAGATATCGAGACTAGGCGGATCGGAAACTCGGCCTTTCCGACTACCTAGACCCTTAGATAATAAACAATAAACGAGCGGATTGGAAACTAGGCCTTTCCAACCGTCACGAAAGCGCGACTGGGTGGATCGGAAACTCGGCCTTTTCGACCACCCAGGAGATATTCATAAATGGAGTAACCCAAAAAGAATAGCGCGGATTGGAAACTCGGCCTTTCCAACCGTCTACATAACTTCCAGAATAAGTGATAAAGAAATAATGTTATTTAAAAATTTCCGTAGAGCATTTTGTATTTTGTATTTAATATTTAACATTTTAAATCTAAATCTAATTATAAGAATGTTAAATCTTTGTTGCAATATAAGTCTAACAGACTGTAAAAAATAAATAAATAAAAATAAAATAATTCTGCTTCTTCTGCACTAGCATATTCTTCGCTCTCGATGTCGCTGCCACTATCTTCCTGCTGTCCAACGATATCATGGTCCGTCGCATCTTTCGGTGAACTTTCTGTTGTTGCTTCAAACATGATCTGGTCTGGTACCTCAACTGCATCGCAAGATTCGTCAAACAAAACATCGCGTTTTTCTACAATTTGCCGTTTTTTCTTGTCGTAGAGTCTGTATGCTTTCGATACCAACGAATAACCTACTAAACGATACTCCTTGCCTTTCGCCTGAAATTTGTTGTGATGTGTCTTATCCAAACCAACAGCCACTGCTCCAAATGTACGCAAATTCTTTACATTAGGCTTTCTACCACTCCACGCTTCAAAAGGTGTCATACCAATCAAAGCCATTGCTGGTGATCTATTACGGATATAACATGCTGTTTTTAATGTCTCTGCCCACAGAAACTCTGGCATATTGGAATGCACCTGCATGTTTCTCGCCATCTCAACAAGTGTCCGATTTGCCCGTTCAGCCGCACCATTCTGCTGAGGACTATACGGAACTGATAATTGACGTACTATGCCATGCTGCATCAAGTAATCGTCAAAACGCTTGTTGATATATTCTCGACCATTGTCACTACGTAATGCCTTAATCTTGCATCATGTCTCACGCTCTGCTCTATTCTTGAATTCTACAAATTTTTCAAATATTTCGTCCTTAGACTTGATGAAAAATGTAAAGATGCGACGAGACATGTCGTCAATAAATGTTAAAAAATACGCCGAACCACCAAGATAACGCTTCTAAAATGGTCCACATACATCTGTATGTACAAGCTCCAACTGTTGTTTTGCACGATTTTCCGACACCGATGGAAATGATTGAGTATGAATTTTGCTTTTCATGCAAGTCCTGCACTGTTGCTTACCAGAGAAATTCACATTTTCTATGCCGATTACCATCTCATTTTTCTTAAGACTCAACAAACTAGCATAATTGAGGTGACCATATCTGTTATGCCATACAGCTGCAGTACGCTGAACTGCGACAAAAAATACATTTTTATTGCTTTCAAATATAAACAGTTTATTTCTTTGCTCTGCTTTCAAAATCAGCTCGCCTTCCTGACTAGTAATTGCGCACTCTTTGGTGAAATTTACTGTACAACCATATTCGACAGCCCGACTTATCGACGAAAAATTCCCCTTTAAATCTAGGACATGCAACACGTTCTTCAATTTAAATTCACAAAAAACGGTTTTAAGAATTACGTCACCTCTGCCAACGGCACACGTTACATTGTTGTCCGCCAAAAATACATCCTCTGCGTGTGAAGTATAATTCACAAAAAAAAACTGCGTGAACAACACATATGTGAAGTTGCTCCACTATCTAGACACCAGCTTGAAACTCCTAAAACACTTCCATCTGTTGCCTCCAGAACTGTGAAAGATCGCTGCTGTTGTATTTTTGAAGTTTCTATTTTATCTTTATTTTTGCACTGATTTTTGAAATGTCTACGCTGCCCACACTTGTAGCACACTACATCTTTCCAGTTTCCTTTCTTCTTCTGTACAGACTTTGTATTTGCGTGAAAAGCCTGCTGCCCGCTTAAATCTATCGATTTAGAATCAATGGCGCGTATTCATAGTCCAGCAACTAAGTCGAAACTAACAAAGTTACAACTTAAATTTAAGTACCAACTTAAAGTTTACCTCTATTCATAGTCGCATTTCAGACTTCTACTAAGTAGTTTCGACTTAGTTTACGATATAGCAAAACGAGTGTGAAAATGTATAAATTTTTTTTTACGATATTTTGGAAAAATTACATTTTTATTAAATAATATCAAGTTTGATCATCCGTTTATGTAATTTTTATTTTCATTGCATGATTATGCAAAATAATAAGGTATCATTTTCTTGTTAATTGTGTGAAATAGCCAGAACAACCGCAGTGATGTGAAGTCGATGTTTATCGAAAGCATGCTGTGAAACATACAAATAGTAGATATCTAAATGTTATGCACAATTTTACTTTAAAAGAACTAGCGTGAAACTGACTTATTATTTAAAAATTTATCTAAATTATTCAATTATAAAATTGTGATGTAGCTTTATTCGAATTGTAATACGCATTTAATTTCATCTTCCGATTAAAATGGATCGCTTTTTGTAAATCTTAATTGGAGATTATTCAATATTATCAAAATCACCCTCTACCAACTTAATTTTTACATATTTCGTCTGTTTTCCCTTATTTTAATAAAATACTTCTTCCTAGTTACGACTTAGTTGCAGCTGCAGCCGAAACTAAATTTTAAGTTGGTACTTAGCCAGAAAAGTCGAAACTAAGGCGACTATGAATAGCTTTAGTTGTGACTTAGAATAGTTTCGACTTAGTTGAGTACTAAATATGACTATGAATATGCGCCAATGCCTCTACGCTCTCCCCCTTCTAGTAACTTTATCTTTAACACTTCTAGAGAAGGCAAACTGTCGCGCGTTTCCATAGCTATGACAAAGTTTTCGTATTCTTTCGGCAAACTTTATAGCAAAATTATTACTATTAACTCTTCACTGAGCTTGATATCAACTTCTGAGAGCTTGTCAATCGTTGAACAAAACTTATTAAGAAAACTGCTTATAACGTCACCATCTTCAAACCAAGCAACTGCTTATAAAGCGATACCTTACGTACTGGTCCGCTGGGTTGATGTAAATCTTTGAGCGTTTTCCATGCACTCGCTGCTGTCTTGTAGTTTTTTAAATAGGTCAACTGCGATGACCTCACGCTCAATGTTATCATGGCCAATGCTTTCTCGTCAAGAGAATCCCAGCTCGACGACTCTTCCAGTGCCGATGGTCGCTGCCCGTTTATTACCTTCCATACCTCCGCATGCACCAACACGCTCCGCATTTGTATTCTCCAGGATTCATAATTCCCTTCATCTAGTTTATCAATCTGGTACATGGAACACATGGTGACCGGGTATTATATTGCGTGACTCGCAAAAATTGAATACCGAAATTAAAGACTTTTTAAAAAAATCGCGTGACCCTCGTGTTTGGGCCCATAACCTGATGAAACCGCTTTATTTCAGTAAGTGAAAAAATTTTACATTTTGATATTTTAAACGTAAATGAATGTTTACTTATTTCAACAATTATACTCATGAGCAAGTATATGTGAACAAGTACAAGATCACATTGAAATCTATATTTAACACTACCAAATGGAAAAAAAACGTACCAGTTTTGGTAGGAAAAGCCATGTTTGGGTACACTGGTTAGCATGTTAAATCAATTTTTATTAAATTTCTTTATAAGTATTTGTAAGAAAATAGTTAATAAACGCCAGTATTACCTGCTAATGCTATTACACTCAAATTGTCACTAATGGCATCGGAATCATCATTACCCCTGACAATCAAATCATGTTTATGTGCTGATAACTTCAATGGTCGTTTTATATCGGATAAATGAACATAGGCTGAAGGGTTGATTCTAAAGTAAGGATCATCCCTATGTCGTACCCGTTTGAAGTTTCTGATAAGGCCTACAATTCTGCTTTCCTAATAATTTTCTCTGAATATATTCATCTTGTCAATTGTTATGTTTATTTTTTTATTATTATTTTTTTTAGTATTTTTAACTTTTGGCTTTTAAGCGAGCCACGCTAAAAGGATGATGGCCTCAAGGCCTATTTTTATTGATGAGACAAGTTAAAAAAAACAAGGCAATGCTGCCGATTCTTGATTCAAAACAAGTCTGTTTATTTCAGTGCACAAAAACTGCTTTTATAATAAATTTTACATTTCTCCTTAAATCTAAGACACTCCCAATTTTAAGTTACTTTTCCAAAATTTTCACATTGTGACCAATCATAATTTATTATTTTGTAGTTTTGCATTTTCTAAATGTTCTTGTAGTAAAGTCTCATTGCTTTTCTTTTACTCTAATTAAATTTATATTGACTTCTCATATATTGAGAAATATCAATTGTGAAACCAATTGTTTCACAGTTGCTCTACAAAGTTCATCGTCCCACATGTGCAAGCTGCAATATGATCGTTTCTACAAAGCAAGTGGCCGCTAACGCTTTGCCCAATTTGTGACATATATATATGAGTCATAACTCTTTTTGCTTGCATTCTTAACGTTGTTGTTAAGAACGTTATTATATAATGTTGCAGTCACATGTGTGTTTACATTACTGACCTTACTTACTAATTATTTGTAGACACACAACACCCTTACCCCATAAAAAAAATGATTTTGTAATCATAATTGACAAAATTATTTTTATATTATAATTTTACATATGTTTATATACTTTTACATATTTCTAATTATTATTATTAAATTATTATTGTGGACTTCTTTTTCTACATTGTCCATAATTATAGTACTGTTACTACCTACATTTAAATATACGTAGTCTCCTGTTTTAGATTTTGGTTTGTTAATATATTTTTGTGTATTGGAGTTATGTTGTTTATTTTTTAACAAATTTTCTTGTGCTTGATTATGTGCATATCTTAGTTTAATTTTGAATTCATTTATATAATTGCCTAAATTGTAGAATGATTCTTTGCTTTTAATAATTTCGCAAGGTAAAGAGCATAATTTACCATATACTAATTCAAATGGTGTATAGTGAGTCGTGCTATGTGGAGTGGTGTTGTACGAGTATGTGTAGTATGGTAATAGTTCATCCCAGTTATCCTTTCCGTCCATTGTCATTAAGAAGTTATTTAAAACTCTATGGTTTCTTTCAACTATACCTAAAGTTTCATGATGGTATGGTGTTGATGTTACTTTGTCTATGTTCATTAGTTTACAGATATTTGTCAATAATTCGTTCGTAAATTCAGTACCTTTGTCTGTTTTTAATTTCCTAAAACAACCATATTTTAAAATAAACTTTTCTACTATTGTTTTTGCTACACTCAATGCGTCTTTTGTTATCAAAGGAAACGCTTCTACAAATTTTGTAAGTTCGCATTAAATTGTTAGTATATATCTGTATGTATTGGATGGTCTAAGAGGACCAACTGTATCTATTGTTACAACATCAAATGATGTATTTGGTGTCTCTGTTATTGTCAACTTTTCTTTTGTATATTTAATAATTTTTACCTCGTTACAGATTTTACATTTGTTATTATGGTTTTTAACCATTTTATTCATGCCTTTCCACACATATTTTTGTTTGAGTTTTCCTATGCATCGTCTTATGCGGCAATGGCCTGCTGTTTTTGAGTCATGGTATCCTTCTACATATAAATTCTTTCATTTCAATATTTCATCATCATTCGCTAGCGCTAGTTTACTAATGTGTTCATGCTTTGCATGAGATAACAATTTTTTCAAAATCAATTTTAACTCTGATAGTGTCTTATGATTGTATCTAACATGTAACTCATTTTTAAATTCATTAAACTTAATTTTTTGGCCAGTTTTAATTTTATCTTTATTCTCAAATTTTAACTTTTTTACTCCTCTAATATCAGATATTGAAATACACTCCCATATATGAAGATGATCAGTCTCCAATGGTAAAGTGTCCGCGGGGGTTTCTTCTTCTTTATTATCTGTAAATTTATTTTTCATTCCTCGTGTTAAGGCATTAATATTATTTGTTGGTACCATGTTTTTTAATTTCTATGAGTTTAAAACTATTCTTGACAACGCATCGGCGTTGGTATTCATTACATGTGACCTGGTCTACGGAAAGGGGGCTTAGGTGTCAAAAAATCAATTTTCACTTTTTGGTTGATTCGGATGGAAGATGAGATGCTTTTTCACGTGGTGAAAAGCAGAAAATCCTAACTTGCTTAGAAGTGTACTAAAAATGTAGAGAAAGAAGAGTAAAAATACGACAAAATATAATTTATTACATTATACAATTACATTATACAATTACAATTACAAAATGTAGAGAAAGAAGAGTAAAAATACGACAAAATATAATTTATTACATTATACAATTACAATTACAATTACATTATAACAATTAACGAGATAATGAGAAACTGACGAAGCGAGTTGCTTACTTTTAACAGCTTTTTCACAGAAAACTAGTTTTCGCACGTAAGCTCCCTTTTCGTAGACCAGGTCACACATAGTTAATTTAGATGATGGGTTCTTATGGGTAAATAAACTAACTAATGGTCTATGATCTGTATACACTATAAATCTTTTACCAGACAAATATGGTCTGAAATGATTTATTCCCCAATGAATGGCTAGCAACTCTTTTTCAATTATCGCTTTGTTTATTTCATATTTTATTAACGATTTACTAGCAAATGCTATGGGTTTATCACTACCGATTTCTCCTTGAGAAAGTACAGCTCCCAGTGCATAATTTGAAGCGTCTGTTGTCAAAACAAAAGGTTTTGAAAAATCTGCGTAACTTAGTACTGGTGGCGACATAAGTTTTTCTTTCAAAAGTTCAAATGAACTCTGACAATTTTGTGACCAGCTAAAAATCACATTTTTCTTTAATAATTGATTTAATGGTTTTTCTATGTCAGCAAAGTTCTGAATAAAACGTCTGTAGTAGTTAAAAAAAGCTACAAATCTGCGTACTTGGTCAGAATCTGTTGGTGTTGGGTAATCTTTTATTACTGAATATTTGCTAGGGTCAGTAGTCACACCTATATCTGTGATTAAATGTCCAAGGTAAACTACCTCAAGTCTCAATAAATTACATTTTCGTGGATTCAATTTTAAGTTATATTTACGTAACCTTTTAAAAACTTCTACAAGATTCCTATTGTGTTCTTTTAAAGTAGCTCCAAAAACTATTATATCATCAACGTATAAAAATGCTGATGCTTGTAAACCACTAAGTGCAATTGAAAGCATTCTTTGAAAACTATTTTTTGTTGAGATTTTCAAACCGAAAGGCAAACGTTTAAATTGGAAATGACCTGAATCTGTTGAGAAGGCTGTTAATGGTCTCGATTTTGGATGTAGTGGAATTTGATGAAATGAACTTGTCATATCTAAAGTCGAAAAATACTTCGCTTTACCTAATTTATCAAGTACATCTTCTAACCTGGTTAATGGAAATTTGTCATCTACAACTTTTTTATTCAAAGATCTATAATCAACTACTAGTCTCCATTTTTTCTCTTCCCCCGCGCTCTTCTTTGGTACTATTAACAAGGGTGAATTGTATGGGCTAACGGATGGTTCAACTATGGCCCTTATTATGAGCTGCATTCGATTTTCGATCTTCGGTGGCTATCGTTGTACAAAAATGACTACGATCGGAAAATGGGAGAGCTGCTAGATGACAAAACGACGTATAAAACCATTAGAAATGATCCTACACAACAGTTACTGAGGAAGAACAATATTGTGATAAATGATTTGTACAAACAAAAAATACTTGACGTGAAACAGAAGTTCCAATTAACATGCTCAGCTGCTAATGCACCCAGACTATATGGCCTTCCAAAAATCCATAAACAAAATATACCACTCCGACCAATTTCTTCATCAACAACCGTGCCGTGTTACAAATTATCAAAGCACATTGGAAATATTTTAAAAAACCTAATATCGGAAAAACACAATATTAAAAATGCATATGAACTTAAAGAAAGTCTCCAAAATATAAAAGTGGAAAACGACGAAATTCTAATATCCTTCGACGTCATTTCCCTATTTACAAACATCCCCATACATTTAGCTATACAGACTATTATGAAAAAGTGGAGCATTTTGGAGAGTCACACCAAGATAACAAAGAAGCAGTTCCAGATGATATTAGAATATCGTTTACGAACAATAATTATTTTAAATACAACAACATGTTTTACCAACAAATCTATGGCATGCCTATGGGGAATCCATTATCACCAACAATTGCAGATATTGTACTAGACAAAATACTTGACGACAGCCTGGCTGAATTAAAGCAACAAAATATACAAATCAAATACATAACAAAATATGTAGATGATCTATTTGCAATAGTAAAATCAAATGACGTAGAAGATATATTAAAAACCCTAAATGCAAAACACACAAAAATAAGATTCACGGCAGAAAAAGAAACGAACAAAAAATTGGCATTTCTTGATGTAGAACTACACAGGTGTCAAAACAATATCAAATTCAATTGGTACACAAAGTCCATTGCGTCAGGTAGGATAATAAACTACCATTCAAATCATCCGTGGAAGCAGAAAATGAACACAGCACCAGCCTAATCAGAAAAGTTTATATGCTTAGTGATGAAGAATTCATAGAAGAAAACAAAAACAAAATTACAAACATATTACAGAAAATATCTACCCGCGCTCACTAATACAACGGCTAATAGACACAACTGAAAGAAAAATTCGCAGTCCAAATAATAATACCAAACGGCCAGTTGATAACACGGACAAAAAATATTTTGGACTTACTTCTATCCCGGGGCTAACAAATAATCAAGTACTTAGACGAATAATGAAAAATGAAAATCTAATATATGCGCACAAGCCACACAACACACTAAGCAAAATATTTACAAGGACGAAAGATAAAATAGAAAAGGAGCAACAAAGTAATGTTGTCTATGAAATAAAATGTAAAGGTAAAAATAAAGACCACTGTAATAAGTGCTACATAGGCACAACAAAACGCGCGTTGGGTATAAGGATCGGCGAACACAAGGCAGACGAACGGAACAAGAGAATGACAACAGCACTGGCTCAACATCTGACTGCAAACAAACACACAGCTGACTTCGCCAACACAAGAATATTGGACGTAGAAAGAGGAGAAAGAAGGAGAATTACATTGGAAAGCCTTCGTATACAACAAAGCTTAGACAGCGCGATGAATTTTAAAGACGATGTGGACAAAGCAAACAACGCATACACAGCTGTGATAAAACGAAAACATTCAAATTATGTTAGAAAAGATAGGCAACATAATTAAGTACTTAGCTATAGTATTGTGATGTATTGTGTTGAGTTTTTAATTTAAATGTAAGTTAAAAAATTGTATATAAGCCTTTTTGCTATACACATGTTTGTTAATATTGTGATTGTAATTCATGTTTATTGTTTAATAAAACAGACTCCCTGAGGAAGACGCAAAGCGTCGAAACGCATAGGAGGGAAGGAAGAAAATTTACTTTCGTTTCTCTTTTTTATCGGCCGAAGTAGCTCCATAACCCAGCAAACAATTAAATAAGGAATTTGGCCTAAAATTATAAGTAATTTTATTCTTCCTAAAAGCAAATCAAATTCATACTCCTCTTCTTTTTTTCCTATTTTCTGTCGTACATTTAATAAGTCATTTAAAGTTTTGTCTATGTATTCGTCTGCATAAGTTCTGTTTGGACTCTTTTTTAAATTCGCAAGTATCTTCGAAGCATATTCTATTTCCATTTATTTATTATGTATAATTTTCATTTATGATAGATATTATTTTAAAATATTTATTTTATGCACATTAAGCACATACCATTCTTAAATCAAGAATTTCAAATTTTCTTTTTGCAATACTTACTCTGCATGCATCACATTTAAAACAACTATAATGGAAGCTTTTATTATTATACATGACATATTTAACTTTTCCTATGTCTTTTATTTTGTTCTGGCATTTAGACAATATTTTTTTAACATTTCTTGTTTATGTTGATTTTTCTTCAATTCTATTAGTTCCGCAATTAATTTTCGTTTGTTCTCTCCAGTAGCTAATGGAATTACCCTGTGAAGCTCACCAATCTTCCTTCGTAGTTTCACCGCCTTACCTCCTCGGGTTTTTCGTTTTGGTGCACTATGCTCTGTGCTATCGTTTTTAATTTGTCTTTTTCTGTACGCTTCTATTGTTAGTGGCTTAGGTCCAGCCGTGAGCGGAGTTGGGACGAATTTTGATATTGGTGTGGATGATGTTGTCGTCAGTGCTTCAGGGACATATTCATCATCTATATTTTCTTCTTCGTAGGATCTTGGGGATCTTCTTTTGAATATTGCTCCGTCATGAATATAATTTTTATTAAAATTTATTTATTTTTATTAGAATTATTATAGTGCCAATTTGGCAGGATCGCCATGTTATGTTTATTTTTTTTATTATTATTTTTTTTAGTATTTTTAACTTTTGGCTTTTA
>NW_023461871.1:0-10063 GCF_013731165.1 Rhagoletis pomonella
AGAACTTTTTACAGCAACGCCCAATGAACAATGAAGTACAAAAAAAATTACCAACTAAGTTCGACTATCAGAATAATATATTACTCTTAGACTGAAATATGGAAGCCCACGCGAGCTGGATCATAAAGCACTGGCCTTTCAGATTATATATAGATTACAAAAACAACATAGAAAACTTATACACACCACCGGTCAGGTTAGGCTGTCACATTTAGGCCAGAAGACCCATTGGGAAAGCACTAGCGTTAGTCCAAGCTTGCCGCGTCTGCATACTTCTTCATGTGACAGAACCACCAGTTCGTTTCTCTAACGAAGCGTTGAAGGCCGTGCATGATTGCCCGCTTGGCAATCAAATAAGAAATGTTTCAGATTAAGTTGTCGTACTGTATCCAGAGGGGGACAGTTAAAGCATTCGAGGCTCTCGATCTGCTGTTGTTGTTAGGATCGTACCTAGATCGGATTGTCCTTCAATCGCTGCCGTCAAGCTCAACTAACGGTAGGCTCAAGCAACGTGATGTTTTGGTCGGGGTTGGGCTAGAGGGAGAGGAGTGTTATTTGAGTTAGATTGAGTGAGCGTGTGAAGAGGTGGTTGGTACCGTGTAAGGAATCTCCACATGCCGGATACTGATTGGGAATATTGGGGTCGATTGTGGATAGGTAGGACGGCTTCACTATCTAGACCTTAACTGGGCCAGAGTTACCCGGCTCGCTAGCGGCAGTTGAAGCTCACTTTCGTTGACAGGCGTTGATTGGACGCTGATGACGTAACAGTCTCCCTGCGATGCCGTTAATAGCCTGTCTGTACAGTGCCGTGCTGGACCTCGTCATTCGACTCATTGAGATGCCTTCTGCAGTGGAATTCTGACAATCGTTACGCTAAATTTTTGTCCCTAAAATTCCCTATTTGAAAAGCAGTTCCGCCTAAAAGTATACTACATGGAAAAACAACACATGCAATGTGTAATTACCAAAATCTTGAGTCTTAGGCGCATGTAACTAGATAATGCGTACTGTTAGGGGCGACTGCTATTCTTTTGTAGATTTTTAGCGATCGAATATGTTTGAATCCGGCTGCTGATGTGCCTTGGTGGAAGGTCCGCATCAAGCAAGTGTCTGTTCGGGAGCTTCCGTCTGACGAAACCTACTAGGAAGCGCTTGCTGACCAAGATTTTGTGCTCCCTTACTGCAAACGTTTGAACAGCACTGTGGATGTGATGTTCCAGCGACTACAGAAGATATCCCCGGCCTGTTCGGAGTGCTGTATTGTGGCATGTCTGTAGCTTCGTTCACTGCGGCGTACTTGTCTCCGGAGACCTCGCAGGCGTAGAAGCTGCGGAATAAGTCGTTAGCAGGTGACACTCCATGAGTATTTATTCTCAGTAAATAAGGTACCAACAACTCTTTTACCTAGAGCCGCAGATACATGGAGGACGACGAGGTGGCATCAGATTATTAGTATCCCTCAGACTGCTCGGCTTTAGCTAAGCCGCAGCTCAGACACATAGGGCTGGTTTCTCCAACTCAACTTAACTTAGCTAAGTCAATTTTCTTGACTTAACCAAGAATAAGCTGTATAAAACGTAGGCTAACTTTTGACTTAAGTCCAAAAAGTGGCTAAACTAAGTTAAGTTGAGTTGAGTTGGAGAAACCAGGGCATAGGTTTGCCACCGTATTTCGTTAAAATTTACCAGTTTCCATTCGTGGTGGTATCACAAAAGAAGCTAATCGTCTAAGTGTGCCCTTCGTCTTGGTGCAGACACCATAAGCTACCATGCCTGAAGCGCTACCACCAACTTCTCTGTGTAATACCAGTCACAGAATTTGATATTAACACCGTGCTTCAAGCGATCTTACAAATTCTTCACCAAAACCTCTATCGGCCTGAGCTCACAAACTAGGAAGATTTACAATTGTGAATGTTGTTACCTCACCTCAAATGAGACCACAAATAAAGGATTTTTCAAGCTGGATGCAGCACAGGTTCCTATGCCTTGTCAGAGACTGTGCTCTTGCCTTTTGACACATCTTCTAAATAGCGGTGAGTTCAGACTTTGCTACGATATCAAGCCATCAGGCAAGGGAGACCGAGACCAACTGCAGCCGCTTTCATGAAAGACGTCGCAAATTGGATGCGCCATTATGACTCCAGTTGGTTACCATATCGACCTAGCGCAGAGTTCCTTAGGCCAAATTACTCCCCCAAATAATTATATTTTCACAGCACTCAGCATGGATAAGCGACTTTTGAGAGAAGTTTTTTTTTTCTAAGCCATAAATATGCTCGGAAGTTTGCTGCTGCAGAGTGGGAAGCACGCATACTTCAGTCAAGGCATAACCATTTACGGTGGCCTCTCAGCAACACCAACTGGCCTAATTGTGCTTGTGGATTCGTATGAAAAAGTTCTCCACTTTGAATGCCAAGACTTTCTTTGGCAAACGGAATGTGGCTATTGGATACCTTCTCCAACTATGGCTTGGTATTGGAAGCGGAGATGAGCAAAAACACGTCCTTTGCATTTGCAGATGTTTCATTAATTTCTCTTCATACCAACACAAACATTAAGTGAAAAAAAATGCTAAAAATGCAATGTAATGCTAAAGCAATGAGTGTTGCAAAAGAGGATGGCGTGCAAATCAGCACAGCCATATCGAATGCATGATTGAAAATAAAGACGATGGTGCGATGGCGGCGAAGCTGGTGAAGACGCCGAGGTGGAGGAGATGACGCAGCGGCTTGTTGTTGAACGTGAAGCTGTCGTTAGTTAGACGACGACAAAAATAATAAACCACTTCCTTAGCAAAGAAAAAAAGCAACCAGCCAAGAAGCCATTCATCCATCTATACATACATACGTCCATACGCCCATATGTAGCATGGATTGAATTGTATTGGACTGGAGGCACGAATGCTTTGGATTGTTGCGTCGCTTATGCGTGTGCGCGTATGGCGTGCAGCAACAGTGGATATGCCACACGGCCTAACGAACGAATGGACGTGAGACGCGACACAACAATGGCCGCATAAAAAATGCCACAAAATACGGCGCAAATCTCTGGAGAACAACACGCGCGCCGCATAGCAGCAGCACAGCAGCGGTCAGCGCGTAGTGTACGCAACAATTGAAGGCCGACCGACCGATGGCGGCGTATATGGTGCGCTTGGTAGCCAAAAGACCCAAGGAAGGCAGCAGAGCAGAGTTGACTGAAGCGCGGTGAATTGCCGTTAAAGGTAGCCAGGTAGCCAAGCAGGCCGAAATTGCAGCGGGGCGGATGCCACTTTGCGCCCAACAGCTTTGCTTTGACGTGTGAAAAGCAGAAGTGTTGCAAGTCGCACCCATGCGGTGCCTTTTCGTACTTTTTTTTTTTTTTTAATGCTGCGCATGCGTATTTACGCCGCGTCGATCAAGAAGATCGAATTAAAATTTCAAATATGCCTTGCAGTGTAACTTTTATGCCGAATTCGAAATCGAGATTGGACGTGATAAGCGGCGAGAAAAGATTGCAAAACCAAAAATAAAAAACGACTAAGCAAAAATAATAAATGAAATGCAACGAAGCATAAACTTAACCCCCCTATTTTAGTGAAAATTTATGTATTTCGTATGCTCTCAAAAAGCGCAAATCAGTGCTTATTCAACCGAAATTTCCAACTAATCGCGGCTGCCTGCCTACCTCTTTAATAACCAATTTTCACGCCTCTCAACCTTCAATAATTTTCTGCCTCATTAAGTTTCGCGCTTTAGCCCCGCGCAGCCGTCGCCGTTGTGCACGGTGGTGCTTAGCTTAAACTATTGTGGCCTGCAATTTCGGAAACAATCAGCAGCATATAATCAGCAATTTTGATATGCTCAAGCGCGCTGTGCAAAAGCAACAAAGCAGCTTACACAAAAAGTGTTGCTGCTGTCCGAAACTTAGCACCACCACCACTCCGGCCGCAGCCGCCGCCGCTGTGGGCTATTCGAGGCGTCAAGCGTCTTATTAAAAGAAATTTGCAGCACTTTTGCAACACACACACACACACATGGCCATTGCTCATTTCCACATACAATACTTTCTGGCCAGCGTTCGCCAGTCAGTCAGTCCAACTTTAGCGCTATTCGATTTCATGCTTATCCATCCATCCACCCAGCACCATTCATCCATATCCAATTCCAATTGCAATTCCACAAAAAAAAAAGCAAAATAAAAACACAGCTCTTCCCAACAAAGATGCACATTTCAAGATTTCCATTCCATTCGTTGCAGTCGCATAAATTTCCTGTTTTCTGCTCGTTTATTTCTGTATTATTTTCTTATTGTTTTGCTTGCAGTCTCCTTGGACGCTTAGTCGACAGCTGCCCGTCGATGGCCGACCGGCCGACCGACCATCATTATGATTATTATCCTTTTTATGCTGGTAACACGACGCGACGACGGTTGGCTGGTTGGCCTGGCATATTGTTTGAATGTACGATCACGTCCATCTATCCATTACAAACCTTAACTATTGACGGCGGCGGGACAACAGTCGGCAGTTAGCAGCCAGCAGCCAGCAGCCAGCAGCCAGCATGCAGCATGCAGTAGGGTCGGCCGCTTATCGATCCTCAGGAATCATTAGTTCACACTTGTTGGCAGCGCGAAATACTGCCGACACACATAAGCACATATATCCATGCAGGGATTTGTAAGCACATGCTTATTAGTATGCATGCCCATGCTGGATTCATGGACCATTGTGACCGATTGTCCATTGCTAGTCTTCAAGCTTGCAAGCTTTTGAGAGCTAAACACTGGACCGAGTTGATTTTCGCAGCTGCAAAATTATTGTAAAGTAAGACGGCTGTAATGCCAGTAAGACAGAACTGATCTTATTCACTAGAAAGTATAAGATACCTGACGCTGGTCTTCCCTCTGTTGGCGGCTCTGGTGGAGGCCGAGTACCGAGGAAAGCGCAAAGAAGACATCAGTGCCCTTCTACTGCTGGCTGTATGGGAGCTATTTGAAAGAGTTGGGGTGTTTCACCCAAAGTTTTATTTTGGCTCTGCGAAACCGTAGTCAAGCCTATTAAGTTTTATGACGCCCTAGTCTGGTGGAACTCAGTAGTGAGATGGCTACACTAGCTAATCATTTGGAGCGCCTAAAATGGGCTATCTTAATTGGTATTAGTACGGACTACATAGTACCTATCGACATTGCAGGCAAAACTTCCACAGCGCGAACAGCTATTCGACACAGGAAACCGATTAGTTGCCCGATTTAAGGACTGCTCACTCGTGAAGTTCTGGCGGGCTTCGATTTCATCCCTGATCGCAGGGATTACTGCGCCAGCGAAATGGCTCCTAGGTACTTCTGCTCATGGAAGGAGAAGGCGCAAGGAACTTCCAGAGAGGTGAAGCAGTGAACTTCTTCACGGATGCATCGAAACTGGATGGCAAGGTGGATGGGAGACTCTTCTTTCGAGAGCTTACGACCAGTACTAAGCTCCCGTTTATCGACTGCTGCAGGCAGCAGGGGCTGCTATTAAAGAGGCAGTGGATGCACTGCTCAGGAGTGCGACGACAGTTAGGGAGATGAGCATTTATTCTGATAGCCAAGCGGCTGTGAGGGCCTTAAGTGCGTTGGAGGTGCGCTTTAATTTAGTTAGGAAATGCCCGTTCTCTCTTTCTATTGCGTCGTTATACTTCTGTATAAGGCTCATTTGAGTGCCGGATCACAGCAACATTGCGGCGAACTGTGTGGCTGGTGAATTGGCTAGAAAAATTACTCTTGGAAACATTATCGCTGGTTAAGGAGTGGCTGAGGGTGCCATTGGGGGTCTTGGTTAGATGGCCCCATGTCAGCTCAGCAAGCGCTGGGCGAGACCCAAGACATGCGCGATTGCAAGATCCTTCAGGCCACGGTTGGACAGGCGGCGGTCGGGGCACTCCTCATACTTACAAAGCCCCAGCTCTCACTATTGGTAGAAGTTTAACAGACTCTTAAGACTGTGAGCAAGATATTGACCGACGAATAAGTAAAACCATAGCGGCCTTTGGTATTATGTACACTTTATGGCGAAACAAGAATTAAAGTTTCAGCTTAAAGATTTACTGCTCGATACTGCTTGTATAGCAGTCCCATCTGGAAGGTCACCACTGCAATCATCAGGCGCATGCAAGTTCTCATAAGCAGATGTCTTAGAAAGTTACTGCGGATTTGTTGGCATAAAACAATCTATAATGAGGAGTTGTTACCATGGTACGCCTGGACAAATGGGTTCGGAGACAGAAATGGCAGTGGATTGGTCACAATTTGCGAAAAAGAAAACGGCAATATTGCAAGGAAGACCTTAGAATGGAATCCACGTAATCGACAGAGGCAGGCCTGCCGGCAGACCGCGCGAAACGCGGAGAAAAACAGTCCATCGAGGCGAAGTAACTCGGGTTAAGCTAGAATCAGATCAAAACGATTGGCAGAAATAGAATCAGCTGGCGCGCAGGCGTAGTAGTTGCCCTATGTTATGCTTGGGAATAAAGGAAAGGAAAAAGAAGATATATGTAGTTCATCTGACTCAGCGGATGGCGTACCTTTGACTGAATGTAGTTCTTGAGTTTCACTAGAAGCCATTTAATCCTCGCTTTATAAGTGATCCTTAGGTGAAATTACAATACATATCGTAGCAATGTTAAGAGTCTGAAGCTTCCTTCACTTTGTCATAATAGTAACCGCCGGAAACTCCGGCGCATCATAGTTTAGAATCGGCTGACAGAACGCCTTGTGTGTTGTGAACAAAGTGCTTTTGTTTTGGCCCCTAATGCTGCCGGCAAACGATTTGAAAACTTTGTGGTGCTTGTGTACTTTATCGAGGCAAAGGACACCCGATGAGGTGGGGAAAGAGTTTCGTTTAAATGTGGCTAGAGAATTGAGGACATCCTGAGTCTAAACGCGTGGATGTTGTATAGGTGTTCCATTTCGATTACCAACGGTTAGAAAGGCTCCATCGAATTTGAAATCACAGATATTCTGTCCAAGAGCCAGCTGTTCAATTTAAAGGCTGTTTACGTGATCTAAGTTTAAACAGCCGCTGAGAAACTGGCTTTAAGTGGGCCAAACAACTTCCCTTCCTATATCCCCCCTTAGGGATATGTCCGATCGGATAATATTTATGGTCGCCCACCTTAAAGTTCTGAAAAATATTTTAAATTATGGTTCCTTTATGCTTTTTTAAGATGTTCGCAAAGATTTTGAGTATGCAAATTTGCAGCCCGTTTGGTATAATAAAGTGCAAATTTCAAGTTGCTAAAAATCGAGAGATCTATCGAAAAGTAACGCAACTTTTCCACGGTGTTTGAATTTCTAAAACGATCTTTTTTCGCTCCACCCTAATGTCCACCACAGTCATTAGACCGATTGTAACTACGATTTTAGCCTAGATAAAGGGATGAACAAGAAAATAATTGATGGATGGAGCAAGAAACCGACGCCGGAGGATATGCCAAACGGACTAACGGACACTGCATATTCTTTCAAGGCTAGCTAATGGCTATTTCCAAAGTCCTATCTAAAGTAGAGTATCATATAAGACCTCCTAGACAGCTGGCCATACCACAAGGCTTGTCATAGACCTGTAATCGAGCACACGCGGCCCCCTTGCGACGTTACTCGTCAATCGCAAGGTGCAGAATATTGCACTTTAGTCAAGAGTTTTCTCTGAACATTATTTGTAACTCAGACTTCGCGCATCCGATTAGACACTCTTTAATCGAATCCCGTAAGATTATCCGAACGAAGAGATCAGGTTAGACGCTGACTGCAAGCGCAGGAGTAACTAGAATAGGAAAGCGAAAGATCAGACAGCAAGCAAGCAATGTGGAAACCGAGGAGGGAGACTAAACTAGGCGCAGTACTCAAGCACATAATATTTGAGCAGATGCTTATAGAATCTCGTGTCAAGAACTATCGAATAGGTTAGATTGGTGTGGCAGTCGGTACAAAATAACCAACTCACTTCGACCTTGAAGGTCCATTGTGGTACCACCGCAGAAACGGGAACCTCAGTGACTATTCTTCAGAGAACCATTTTGAAGCTCTTATAAAGCGTAGGATTGGCTTTATTCCAACGCATGATAATTCCGTAAGAGAGCTAAAGAAGGGCCTAACTAGAAAGCCTACTCTCCTCTTGGCCAAATCTGGGCAACTGCGGAAGAAGTGCTCTACGGGTTCTTCGTCTTCCTCATCTCTGCAACTTCTGCAATATTCGTGGAAGAATATTCCTAGTCTGGAACAGTGCCTGCCAAATAGCCAATGACCGGTTACACAAGCCGTGACCATCGCAATATCCTCTCTTGAGAGGCTGAGCAGCTCTTTCGTCTTTTTTCTTATCAATTTGTGGCCAAAGTAGCCTGGTTGTTCTACAAGTCCCCTCCTCTAGCCATGACCTGTTGGCCTCTTGGGTCATGCTGTTTCTAATTTCTGATTTGCAGGACTATATTAAGCTCTAAGTGCTAAATCAAATTCGTTCACTAGTGCTATGTGGCTCTATAGCAGAAATTCCCTCCCCTGATGGCCAAACAAGTTAATCCGATCTGCAAAAAATTTGTAAAATTTCGGCCTCAAATTATAATATGATTAGCCTCATATCCGAATCGAGCCACTGTGCCACCACGTTTACCACATCTGCAGCAGTTATAACCAAACCTAAAAGGGCAACGAGCTAAACAAGAAGGCATACGTAGTAAGTATTAGCCTGCCCCGCACCTCCTTATACCAGACACACAGCTAATATTCACGTCTGTTGCACGAAAATGGAACCGCAGCAAAAGCGCCAAAACGTGGTTAAAGCAGCGCAAAAGGTAACAGCAGCAGTCATGAACGACAGCTCGAAGAGATCGTATCGAATTGTGGCAGCAGCAGCAGCAGCGCTAAGCAACACAGCCATCCTGCTGCCCGATGTGCTGGTGCACAAGTTTGCAACTTAAATGCGAATTAGCTTTTTTAGCTTGTCAAATGCTGTAGAACCACCAGCGGCACAATTGCCAACGACGGCAGTCAGCCAGCCGGCCAACCAACCAGCCACAAGTACCAAGTACCGAGACAGTCACAGTCGCAACGAGCGCATTGCAATGATGAGCAATATCCGATAAACGAAAATGTAATATTTCTACGAATGTTACGAAACCGACACTAACCGCTGGTACGTTACCCAGAAATGGAAATTCAAGTGTAGATCATCTCGTCGAAGTGGGTATGTATACTTGTAATATGGCCAACCAGCTAACCAACTAACTAAGTGAACTGGCGGAAAGCGCACAAGCAACATTAGTTGCAGGCACACGTGTATTACAACACCAATAAACGGTGCGCCAAGGTGTTATTGTTGTGGCGCAACATAAAAAAAAAACTGAAAAAAACGGAAATAGGCGCGTTAACAACGCCAAAGATCAAAAAATCCTACATACTTAGTTGGAGCGCCGCTTTAGCAATGAACTATCCATTTTGCAGGCCCAACAAGCACACATCGCAGTCTAGGTCTCGAGTCTGCGCAGGCGACTAACGGCTAGTTGGGACTTAACTAGGCTGCGTTGCCGTGCGCTCTTAATATCTCAGCTCTTATTTATGCTTGTCCCGAGCAACGCAGTTATACGAGTACCGGCAGTACTGTCTGTATGGCGGCTGAATTATGCGCACTCGCAGATGCTTTTGTAGTCGGCATTCTGCGGCGGCCTTCGTCTCGTCTATGCGATGCGTATGCATTATTCTCATTGTTGTTGTCCACATCATTGTGGTCTGTATTGCTTGCGCGACTCGTTAACTACGCAATGCAAAAGGACAGAAAACATCGATCGCAATAAATTATCGATTAGGCTTAAGGTTACTGACTGTATTGATAAAGAAAACCTGCTGTCCAGTCGGCCAGATGAGTGTGGCAAACCTACGATGAACTGCTTAGTCGCTCAGCGCCAAGGCTAAAGCGCCGTAAAGCGTCAACGAAGGTGTATAGGTGGGCATGCATTTAAGATTATGCCGTTGTATATTCTTCGGAGGAAAGGGAGATTACTCGACTCTAAGCTGGGCCATTAAATTGTTTAAAAACTATGTGCAAAAAA
>NW_023461871.1:10463-22512 GCF_013731165.1 Rhagoletis pomonella
AAAACGGTGTTGCCTCGAATGAGAGCCATTTCGTTTGATGACGACCCAGGAAAACATTTAGATGACTTTCAGGATCCGGATACTCAATCAGGAAGGTGAATCTGCCTAAAGCTGACATCACTGCCATCAAAAACCAAAAACATCGATTGATGGGCCAAAGTCAGAAAAGCGCAGGATCTTGCGACTTCTAAAGGGACAGTCGTCTATCCAGGCGAATGACAGTAGCGACGCTCTCCCGCCACATCAAAATCGCGCTGCTTTTCGTGGCAACTGTAGTAGACGTCAGCCTTATACGGTGTTTACATGATGCGATTTTAAAGGTGATAAGCTTAATCAAAAGTTGGCTGCGACCAAGCGATTAGTTGAAAGGCCGTTTCAACCAGGCGATTGTTGCTTTTAACTAAAAGTTGTCTGTAAAATCGACTAATGTAAATACCGTATTAGTCTTCCCTACGACAACCATACGGGCAGATGTACACGTCCTGGGGGAAAATAAATACGTGGTTTTCAAAGAGACCTCCTTCCAGCGCTTGGTACACACGTACGAACTCTGCGTCTGTTGCTACATCAAACTGTTAAGAGCTTGAAATGCTGTTCGATAATAAGTTAGGGGTGTTACGAGAGGTATTTAGACCGGGGGAATTCTGTAAGAACAAACACAACTGCCTTGTGGCCGAAGTCCAGGGTGTGCTCAAATGATAGCAGCATTGAAAGTAGTAGAGCATATGAATCCGAACCCCCAACCGATGACGACGGAAACGGTGTTCCCTCACCTGACTATAACGAGCTATACGAATGGCAATTAGGCAGCTCAAAAATAATAAATCTGCTGGAGCTGACAGCCTAACAGCTGAGCTACCCAAGTACGGTGGAGAGCAGGAACACATCCCCATCCTGCTTAATTGTAACACCATTGAATCACACGTGAGAGAGAAAACCGAGTCCCCCATCGAAGTCGACGGAGTCGATGTCCCACTTTCACGAGGTATGAATAGCAATTTTGAAACTCGAAAATAATAAATTTTCTGGAGCTGATGTCTTCACAGCAGAGCCACACAAGCACGAGGAACTAATAAAGTGCATGAATCTACTCTTATGTTGCGTATATCAGTGGGTGGGACTTTAGACCTAGTTAATTCTCTATTGACCGAATATACCTACTATTCGAATAACTTCCAAATCTCGAAGCTTTCTCAGTCATCGGGGGGAGTTTCCTTGACTTTATATTCTGAGGACTATTCAGTATTGGCGCCCGGCGATGCAATCCTATCACCTGTTTTCGAAGGTAGACGGCCATTTCTTAGAACTTTCTTTCTTCTTCACTGCACAGAGCCTAACCCTCACCCCGTCGATATCAACGGCGACCCTCTTTACCACCTGGGCAAAGGAGGTCAAGCTTCAATTAGGGATCCGCGCCGACGACATACTAATTTAAAGATTTCTTGATAGCTTTCTCTTTTACGCATGCAACCGCAAAGTTAACAAAGTACAGAACGTTAACTAGGTTCTGAACTCGCAAAGCCCTAAACCACAGAACGCCGCATTCCGGCCAGCGACGGGAATGTCTGATGTCGCTCGAACATTGCCTGCACAGTGAGGCTCCCAGATAAGGACCACAACCTAATGATCAGCAAACACATTCTGATTAGCTGCTACCGCAGAGAGCGTTCAAACAGAAAGGAATCTATTCGAACGAAATCTCTTCGAAAACACGACTGACGCAACCATCGTACCCGACGGCGCACCAGACAAGTCATTAAAAGCATTCAGAGGGAGTTCGTCATCACTACCAGTGAATGCCGTTATTGGAGCTTAACACCACCAACAATAGCAGACGAAGGCATTCAGCTTCGCGTGAGACTCGCATAAATCCGGTCAGGTTAAGGTCTGGACATGAACTAGTATTTAATCATATTCCACCCTGTCACACCTCCAATAAACATTTGGGTTGGAGATCAAGTGAAGATCCAATACAAATTCCAAGGTCCAATGTTGATTTTCAAGTGTACCTCAATTGGAGTACCAACCCATTCTCTAACAAAATGGCACATTTTTTGCATGCAAAATAACCTGGGTTATCCACTTGAGAAAAGCTTGGATATCATTTTGTATGCAAACAGTATTCAAGTTTTACTCAAACCTTGCGAAAACTGTTATATATCCACTTGAGAATCAAGAATTTCTCAAAGATTGGAAAAAAGTTGTAAAAATGTTTGCTTTGTGCATATTGGGGCCAAACGTGTAGGTTCCCCCATATTAACAACCACATCTTCCCTTGCCCGTTTATTTATTCCCGCTCAGCTAACTTCGTACGACTCGAAAGTATTTAATCAGCAAGTGAAAAAGTACGCCAACATCTTTCAATCAAAATATCCAGCTAAAACAAGCTGGCAAGTACTTATGTAATAAGCGTTCGAAACTTAATACTAAAAAACAAAGTATCAACAACAAGAGCAGAAGCAGCAGCCACAAAAAAAAAAGGCTAAAACAACAACCCCTTCGTCAAGAACAGAACAGAAGTGCAATAATAATATATGGCTCTCATTATTATCAAGATTGCTTGTATGGGCGCTGATAAGATCGCTCGATTAAAAACACCTCGTCAACAGATGTCTGACTCGTACTCGCACATACATATGTACATACATACTATACGTTCATATTTGATGCTAACAAGCGAGTGAAGTAGTAGCGATTGCTGCTGTTCCTGTTGTGATTATGACAGCAATAACAGTGCATCGCTGCATTCGCTGCACTTATTAAACATTTAGTGTGCGTATGGAAAAGACACCAGCACTTAATAATAATGATAATAGTCATTACATTGACGCCCCGAGGTGATGATTATAAAAATGCGCCTGCGCATGCGCAGCAGTAGCAACAGTGTTTGATGTGAGACATCTTATTAACCACGACCAGCTTAGCTTGTTGGTTGGTAGTCGACTTGATCCTTCTTCTTCTATTTAATACGCGTACATTTTGACTTAACTTCAAATTATACATTTATCTTACTACTTTAAGATTATAATAATTCCTGCTATAAAATATGAACTGTGAATATATATTTTTATGATGCGATGATTAGAGAGTAAAGTTAGACAACTGACAATGCTAAGATGACGATCACACGAAGACAATAAAGCAAGCAAGTTTTCTAGCTGGAAAAGGGATCGTCTATGGAAATAGAAGAGGGATAGTTGTACACATGTATGAATGTTATTCGCTTCTTTGGATGGTAATCAGTTTTTTGCTGCGGGTCTATTTTAAAGTATGGGTGAATCGCCTTAGATCAGTTGGTTTAGAAAAGCTATAGCTGTAATGTGTTGCGAAGAACTTTAATTATTATTCTTCTTGATTGGCGCTGTAACCGCCTAAGCAATTCTCGCTGAGTACTACAAAGCACGTCAGACTTGCAAGTTAGCATGAAAGCTTTGGCCTGAGAGATCAAGCTAAGTAGATCAAGCGTAGAAGAATTTAGAATTGCCACCGGTCATTGGTCGGTGGTGAAACATGCTTTAGAATAGGTCTTCCATACGGCCGAATATGCCGCAATCGCGCCTTAGATGACAGCGAGAAAACATTCGGCCTCACGCATAAAAAGACAGCTTAAGCTCCAACTCGATTTCCAATACAAATTATTGAGCTTGATCATTGAGCTTCATCATTGCGAAAATTGAGTTTGAACTTAAGCTCAATTTTTATGCCTGAGGCGCAGTATTTCATTTCCTTTGCAAATGCCCCGGTCTGACTTCTTTAAGACTTACAACTTTCGGGAAACACATAATAAAGCAGTTAGCGGACTTTTCTCGTGCTACAATAAAGGATATGTACAAATTTCTGAGAGACAGGCTACGGCTACGATAGAATAAAATATCGTTGTCCAAGAGAAGTGCACCAAAATGATGCTTTTGTGTGCTAATTGAATCCTGAGTGAGAACTTCAGTAACACTTCAACCAATAAACCAACTTCTAGCAACACGATCGGTATCGGGCCAAATCGGTATTACATCAGAATCTGGATGAAGACAGCCAATACAACCTTACCTGAGTGTTAGGTATGTACATATAAGAATTTTTTGAGAATTCTGAAAAAAATATACTTTTTTTCCAAGGCACCTATGTATTACTTGAGTGTCATTTGCGGCATACAACATTCTTAGCCTTTTTGCCACTCCTCGTTTTTTCTCTTTATTTCTTCAATTTTTTTTTTTTTTAATATGATCCAGCTCTTGCCGCATTGTTTGAATTCTCCGTCTATATCAGCTTATTTTCCTATAAATATCACCTTTTCTGTACACAACTACACTACAAAATTCAAATTTTGAAATTCAAACCCCCTCTTGTTTTCGTTGCGGTTTTATACATAGTTTTATACGGTTTCTGTGCTTCCTGCAACCAACACCACGCGCCGACACTCAAAATCGCACAGACGAAAAGCGAAAGGTAAAACTAAAGAAAAAAAAAACAGCAATTTTTCATATTCAAATTTTCAACTGGTGAACGGCAGCAAGTCCTACCTGAAAACTGAATTTAAACTCGACTTACGAAAAAGATTTAAAAAAAAAAACCGAAAGGTGCTGCTGCTCCGAGGCTACTGTCGTTTGCGCGCATAGTTCCATAACCTGTGGTTGTTATTGAGATAAGGATGCATGATACCACCAAGCACACATCCATACATACATACACACGCACATATGTACCTACATTTGTTCAAGGAGGAGCAAAGGAAGCAGCCAGTGATGGTTGTCACACGAAACCTTATGGATTTCATTGGATTTCTTTCTGAAGCTGCTTAAAAATGCACAACCACACACTGACCTTTTTCGCTCTTTCACTGGAAGCTTACTGGCCTGGCACTTTTAATAATAATAAATAATAAAAATGTTTACGTGACATTTGATTTATTATGAATATTTTGACAGATTACTGGGTAGATGAGAGTGAACGAAACCAGTTTTTACGGCTGCTACTGTCTGTTGGCTGCACTTATTTAATTGAAGCGTGTGACGAACTTGCACAGCACAACAGTATTTCTTCTGGGTATGTGTGTATGTATGTGTACAGGTACTCGTATCATAATAACGTAGGCGACACGATCAGCCGCAATCACGTATTTTACATATAAACTATGTATAAAAAAGGTAGTGGAACTGCTGCTGCTGCTACTACAATAAGTCACTTAAAATTTGCGTTATTTCTGAGAAATGACAGTTTTAGATAGACAATGTTGTGGTAGTTGCAGTGGTTAGGCCACAATCTCGTTGGAAATTAAAATTTTAAATTTTTTAGGAATGCATACATATTCGTGCATCGTATAACTTCGTAGGAAAATAACGACTTCGTTGGAAAATTTTTGTATGAAACTTTAACTGACGTTATTTTTTCTATTAATTCGGAGGGGTCAGACGCTAAACAATTGATCAGTGTTGGAAACTAGCAGGGCAATTCTGGCCACTGTCTTTCAACTCCACAATTGTAAATTCTGGAAAGCTCTTTACTTTCGTTCGAAAGACTAATTGAAAGATCTGCTAACGAGGAGGTCTTAGCGTTATGCTGTTCGCCTTTTAGAAATAAAATTTTCAAATGTTAAATTAATTTGAAAAAACATATATATTTTTCTTTTTAAAATTACAAAAGATAATAAATAAAATAAAATTAATTAAGTGAAAATAAACAAAAATAAATAAAATTTTTTTTTTAAATTAAATGAAATTGAAATAATTTTTTTTCTTCTTAAAATAGTAAAAGCAAAAATAAATACAAACTATTTTTTTAAAATTAAATGAAATTAAAACAATTTTTTTCTTCTTGAACAGTAAAATCTAAAACTTTTAATTAGAAAAAGTAAAAAAGTCTAAGTTCGGGCGGAGCCGGACATTAAATTCCCGGCGCAAGTATTAAATATATGTTTTTCACCTTTCCGAAAGCCACCACTACATGGTAAGCCGGGGTGTATCAATTTTGAGTAAATTAGCGCCTTTAAATTTCGAAATATTGAAGTTTCAAGCATTTCTGAAATGTACCGTTATATGAAAAGCGGCCTGAATTTTAGTCCGATTTCAATAGTTTTCAACGTTTTGCTTCTATGTGGCAAGTACAATAACCACACCGAGTTTGGTACAAATTGGTAGAACGGTTACCGAGATACATATACATATGTGATCAGAAAAGGGCGGTGCTACGCCCATTTTCCTACAAAGTTATCATAAACGTATTTCTTGGTAAAGAATTGTTGCAATCATCAATTTTGAATAAATTAGCTTCAATATTTACTGATTTATCGAAGATTTCGTATTTCCCCAAATTACCGTTATATGGGATGTGGGCGTGGTTAGTGTCCGATTTTAAAAATTTTCGGCCATTTGGTATGCTGTAGCAAGGCTAACAACTGTGCCAAGTGTGGAAGAAATTGGTGCAGCGGTTACCAAGATATACACATGTAACTTTAAGTGGGCGTAGCTACGCCCATTTTCCAAAAATTTATAATATTCTTATTTTTCGTCTAAAAATTATTGTAAATATCAATTTTGAGTGAATAATCGTCGGTAGTTACTAAAATATCGCAGTTTTCGTATTTCTGAAAATTACCGTTATATGGGAGGTAGGCGTGGTTATTGTCCAAATTCTGAAATAGGGCGTTCTTGAAAAGTTTTTTTAGATAGAGCGTTTTCGAACTGGCTGCCGAGATAGGTCGATCTTCCACTCAGCAGTCGATTTGTCTTACAAACGACTTTTTTACTATATTAGCCAGAATCGGCCTGCCTGGAGATTCCCATCCAAAGTCAGAACTCAGTAAAGGTCTCGATAGTTCTATCTAACCTCAAAACCTGAACTTATCACTCTATTAAATTAATTTATATGAATCAGCTTCGATAGTAAGTAGAAGGTTGTGATACCAACAAGATAGGACTGGTACAGCAGAGCTCAATTTATGCCTGAAATGCATTTCTATATATCATACATATGTATGTATATGACTCCAAACTTGAAGGGAGAGTTAGAGGAACTGAGACTCTGAGGGTAGAGACATCTTTTCGAGACCTCAACTACTGCAGGATTTATCGAGCGAATTTGCCGAGGCGGAGCGCTAAAAGGGCGTAAAGAAAGGAAACAACAAGTCTTTATCTCTTTTGATGGTCCTGGAGTTATGAAAACTTTAAACTGGATGTCGAAAATCTCTGAACGAGTTGACCCAGCATTGCAAAACTACACTAATATGGATGCCTACGCCTTGAAGATATGTACTTACTTAGTCTCAAAGACTACGAATTTGCAAGGAAAAATATGAGTACCCATGCCCATTTGAGAGAGGATCGAGTAGGTAAACAAATTACCATCTTTTAACAATACGTCTTCTATAATCCGAAATATGCATTTTAACGTGACGTCTGTAACGATTCGGTACAGCTGTGGTTTAAATTGAAGGTTTCTCAACCGTTTGCATTCCATAACCTTGTGATTGGAGATTATTAATAAAGTGTATGCCTAGACTCGTCATCCTGTCGCGCCTTTTATGTCACTAAAGCATGTTCGCTACAACACCAATGAACGCATGCGCCTGGTGATGTTGTAGTAGAGCGTATATGGCATATTAAGCTGACAAGGCGGCTGAGCATGTCAAACTGTAGCCGTCAAATTTTTAAGAAGATTACATTTTCTTGTAGAAAATACAAGAAACTGAGAGTTTCACCACCAAAGTATTTATGCAGACACAGGAGAGAAAAAGGAGCACCACAAAGGACCAAAAAGATGCAGACCCAGCTGAGAAGATTACTTAAGTCGTTTTTTAAGAAGACAGTTGCGATGGGCTTAGAGGCTGCGAAAGGTGGAAAGAAGCGCAACAACAATAATCAAATTTAAATGCAAAGAAGGAAGCATAAAAATATTTTGTGTAGAACTACATTTTATAGCAAGTTTTATTCTAAAAGATGGTATCAATAAAAGATTCGAGAAATTACACATGAGATCCACAAATGTTTACGAACATTTTTGTAATTTAAAAATCGAACAGTAATACATAGATGCTTGAAAAAATGAAATTCCTGCAAACCGCCAGCCAGAAGCGAGCAACAAGCAGCCAGCAAAGGAATCAACAAATTCCTGTGTCACAACAATATTAATGTATGAAGACGCTGCAAAGTTGTGTCTTTTGCGATTCACCTGGCGGTAAAGGCAAAGCTGGCCGCAATCAAAACAGAAAAAAAACAGGTACCCGAAATAAATAGGATTCCAGCGTCTGTCGCATTCGCCGCCGCATTAAGCCCCTTTTCTGCCGGCAAGGCATTAATAAATTATTATTATTTTCATTGGATTGCAATGCATACACACATAAGCAAATATAAATGTACAACAGCAAAACATAAAGTCAAATTAAATAATTCAAACATTGAGACAGACGACAACAAGCAAACCCTTTTCAAAAAAAAAAAAACAAAAAAAAGGTTTACTCTTCTGCCTCGCTCTTCCACGCTTATCAGCGGCACAATCAGCCGCGATCTCGACAATCAAACAACAAACATCGAGCAACAGCAACAGATCCACTGGACGATCGGACGAGCGAGAAGACTCTTTGATCACCGGTAAAAGGTAAAGGCGTTGGTAGCGCAAGTGTGTCATCGAACTGTGGACATGTCATTTAATTAAAAAGATATAAATGAAATTATCGACGAAAAAAAGAGAACGAAATGTGAATATCTACGCATGGAGATTTATTTAGGGAGAATGCAAGTACTATTTTAAGTGCCTACTCGTATCTACATATATATTTAAGTAAAAGGTATGTGATACTATTAGAATAGCAAACAAGTAAGGGCAGTGCTGTCTTCGGCTAAGCCGAAGGCTTCATACCTTTTATAAACATCAGAAAATTTTACTTCAACCGGTTACTGCATTTAAAATTAGTTGTTTTGTAGCAAAAAAAAAACTTTTTATCTTCAATGCATACATAGATGGAGGAGTTATATAAAAAACTCATTTCTGAAAAATCAGTGGTATGGAAGATATGCCTTAGAAATACGGTGACCAGATTTCTGTGGGCAAAAATCGGTACATTTCTAAAGTATCGAATCAAAACATACAATTTTGTTTTTTACATAGAATAAAATGACATAACAGGGTTTAATTAACCATTTAACTTTCTCTGCGTCTTCCCACAAAAATTTATATTTTGAAATATACAGTGTGGAGTATTGATGGTGATTTTTGTTAAATATTTGCAAAGTTTTTAAAGCTAAAATTGTTGTGTTATTTTTTTATAAAAATATAGTATATTTAACAAGTTTTCATTAAAATGTTGAGCTTTTTAATTTTATTTGATTAGAATTTTTTGAGTATACAGTTTTGTACCCTATTAAATTTTAGTATGATAAAGTGCAAGTTTTAAGCGGCTGCAAAATCGGGTTGATTTTTAATATGTTTTTTTTTTTGCTGACAAGTGCAATTTATAAAAGCTGACATTGTTTTTTTTTTTTAATTTCTTTGCAAACAGTTTTGCTCATTTTCTTTCATAAGATGCTTGTATGAAAAAAAATGCAAAAAACCGTAACCAAAAAAAAAAAATTTTTAAATCAACGCGATTTTCAGCCGCTTAAAACTTGCACTTTATTATACTAAAATTTAATGGGGTACAAAACTGCATACTCAACAAAAATTCTAAAAAATCAGATTAATAAGCTTAAAATTTTAATGAATAATTTTTTAATTTTTTTTTAAGCTCTGTATAAAGTTTGATTTATATGGTTTTGGTTAAAGCTGTTTATGAAAAAAATAACAAAAACATTTAAACTTTAAAAATATTGCACATATTTAACAAAAATTACCATGTATTCATCATTGTTTCCTCTGTAGCTTATATTTTTCATATCCATGAATTTTTGCAGGAAACAAGTATTATTTTTTTTATAATTTCACTAAATTCACGTTTGTATCGTTTCATAAAAAAACAAAACAACAACAAACTTAACTAATTAAATATAAAAACCGGAAAGAAAATTAAAGGAAGAATGATAGAAACATAACCAAAGATCATAGAAAATAAGGATTTTTATGGATGGCTTTGTTTATGGCTCCCTTAAATTTTATGTCCTTTGAGATAACGAAGTTGCTGCCGCGCCTAAAAAATGGTTTTTGGGCTAGAGTGCACGGAGACCTCTATTAAATTAATAAAGAAAACAGTGAAAATCGGGATTCAAGCTGTACAAATATGAAAAATCGGGACACTTATACGTCGCGGCTTTTAAAACATATTCAGCGCGACAGCTTTCTCAGAATAGGTACTGTCAGGCCAAAAACGTTACGAATGGTCACCGTACTTATAAAGCACCTATCTTATTCATTAAAATTTTAAGCTTATAAAGCACCTATCGATATGTAAACTAGTAACACTGTTTAATGATTTTGGCTGCCTACATAAAGGAGTTATACCACAAAAACTTGTATCTGAACAATCAGTGATACAGCAGATATAGCTTAAATAGCACCGATCTTGACAATTGTCTCAGTGCACTTTGTATGAAATAGCTCACGAAATGTCTCGGTTTTAGCCATCCAACCGAAGGAGTTTTAAAGTAAAATCCCTATCTGAACAATCAGTTGTATGGAGGCTATAGTTTATAGTGACCCGATCTTTGTCATTTTCACTGTAAGATGGAGGAGTTATAACAAAAAAACTAAAATAAATTTTGTCTCCGTTCGTTTGGCGATTCTACCGAACCGATTTCAAAACCAAGAACACCATTGGAAATGTAATTTTCTGTAGATTTAATGGTTTCGAAATTGGTTGAAAATTGCGGCCAAAATCGTCATTTAAAAATGTGCGTATTTGTGTATGGTTGTTGTTGCAACCTGTTTGAGCTGTTTTCGCATTTGGTTTACTTCGTATTTCAAATGAAACTTTGAAATAAAAATAAATATGAAGATGATGAAATATGATGAAGAAATGATATCGATGAAGACAAAAAAAAAGAAGGCAAAAGTGAAGATAAAGACGAAAATGGAGACAATGAGAAATACATAAGAATTAGGGTAACTGAATTGAAATTTTTCGATAGGAATCGAAATACCGAAATTTATCGAATCATCGAAGTTTATAGTTATCGAAATTTATCCATGCTTATTAATTTATAGCAACGTATCGAATTATTCAAATTGATCAATGTTTATTGAGTTTTCGAAATTTATGGACAGTTCTCGAGCTATAAAAATTTATGGCATTATCGAAATTTGCTAAGTTAAAGAAATTTATCAAGTTATCGATATTTATTGAATCATCATTATTTATAAACTTAAGGAAATTTATCGAGTTATCGTAATGCATCGAGTTCTTTCAACTTACAGAGCTAACGATAATTATTGATCTACTGAAATTGGTCGATTCATCGAATCGAAGTTTATGGAATTTTCACAATATATAATAAATAAAGGTTATATAAGCTTATCGAATTTTATCGTGTAACATGTTATCGATATTTTTCGATAGGTTTCGAAAAATTTGGAGCTGTAAAAAGTAAAAATTTATAAAGGTATCCAAAGATATATACATTTTTTAGTTATCGAAATTTATCGAGCTCTCGAATTTCACAGTTATCGAAATTAGTCGAATTATCGAATTTTGTTGTGTTATCGGATTTTAGTGTTTTTTTAAATTCATCGAGTTATCGATATGTATCAAATCACTGAAATTTATCGATAAACTGGAATGTATCGGGTCAATTCCAAGTCCTGTCGATGTCCTCCAAAGTCCTTCAAAGATTTAAAAAGTTGTAGTTACGTTTTAGTACCAAAGCAGAAGATTTTCCGGTAAGTTACTTTGCAGCTCATAAGTTTGTCTATGTGTTAGGTTAGAAAACCTCTCCAAGGCTGCTAAAAACTAGAAAAACTGTCGATTTTCGACACTAACTGGCACATTATAAAAACACACCTGCTTACCAAATTTCAGTTGCCTATCTCGAAAACTCTACTCCCTAGTTTTGCGTTCAAACAGACAGACAGACATCGCTAATTCGGCTCAGCTCGACGTTCTGATTATTTAGGTATACATTTTCAGATCTAT
>NW_023461872.1:0-22511 GCF_013731165.1 Rhagoletis pomonella
ATGATCTGAAGAGAGATCAAATAATGCCTCAGTATTAACTCGGTGTCCCGCAATACCCTTTGTTACACCAAAGTCAATAAGATCGAGTATTTTTTGGGGGTAAGATGGCCAATACGTTAGATGACCAGTACACAAGACGTCAAATCCTCTGTTCTGAATTACTTTATAAAGATTTCTACCCTTTGGTGTAATCAATCTAGATCCCCAGAATGTGTGTTGGCATTGTACTCTCCTGCTACAATAAACTTACTGCCAAACTTTAGGAAAAAGTCATTAAATTGTTTTTTTGTTATGCTTTGACGAGGGGGGCAGTATATAACAGATACAGTAAGGCCACCCAAGTGGTAATCAATGTCTATTGCAGTGTTATGAATGAACTCATTACTTTGGGATTCTAATTCATAGTACTTTATTCTGTTACGAATGAGAATAGCTGTTCCACCTCGGGCTTTACCTTGTGGATGTTTAGTATCATAGAATTTGTACCCATTAATTTGAAAGTTATTAAATTGCGTAAGGTGGGTTTCAGATACAAGCAAAACGTCTATATGATATCGCTGTAGGAAGATTTCTAGTTCATTTTTATGCTGGGTTATCCCGCTCGCATTCCAAAAAACATATTTTGAGATTATTCATGGTATAGCTTAAATGGTTTGAAGTAATAGATTTTGATTTTTAATCAAATCTTTGCTCCTGCATAACTTTCATAAAGTTGTTTATAGTAGCTTCTAGGTTACTACTATTCTGACCAAAAAGTGGTTGCGTGGGAGGAGTATTTTTGAGCATTTGTGCATATGAAGTAAAGTTATTAACAGTCATTGGCGCAGACATTGGCTTAGCGGTTTCTGATATGGGGTCATGCCTCATAGGAATATTTTTGGGAATTGTTTTCTCTTTCACTGAGATATAAACCGGACAACCTCTATAGTTAGCAGTGTGATTTCCACCGCAGGTACTGCACTTTTTGGATTTTGGTTCCATTTTTGGTTTCACACGTTCTTTAGAAGTGTGTAGATCCCAGGTAAGCTGCAGTAGCGACGCGTGTGACCAAATTCCTTGCAGTTATGACATTGAACAGGGCCTCTACGCTTATGGGGTTCTTCTACGGAGATTTTACGGTGTTGAATAACTCAGTGAGAGCGGAGACCAGTATTTGCATGTATGTATTTATAAAAAAAATATTTATTGGTTCAAAAATGGTGGGTAGGCACTGTGGCCAATGGCAAAGTTCGTTTGCCACCTCTGCATGGTTGTACGTCATGCAGAGTCCGCAAAATGCTCCGGAAGCAGTGTCCGGGGGTGCATCAGACTAGGCCGAGCATACTTTGAATTGCCATCTAATTAGAACTTAAGAAAGTTCAATTACATGACAGTTGAGAAGTGATGTGCAAAAATTTACTAAATTGCATAAAGGAAATTTTTGCACATGCAGCAGTACATAGCATGTATTTAGGCGCCTGGTGTTAGCAGACGCGCCTAAACATACCGGCTCCGTTAGACGATTTGGTCGTCTAGTGAATGTGACATAGCCGCAAATATCCGGCTCGAAGGACCAAGGAAGGCTCAAGTCGATTGCGCAAGATAGTCACACCAATGTTGAATTGTGAATAAAAAAGACAAATAAACTTGGTTTTAGTCAAGTGCTTTTTATATTCATGAATCGATACTCGTTACAAATATTATTTTGGTTTTTTACAAGGGATTTACCTCCGTAAATATAATGTGGCTTGGTAGCTGATGTCTTCGCTCAGTAATCTCCAGAAAAGATCTGAAGTTAACAATTTGCGGTTTTTTAGTTTGGACCGCCGGACAATAACTGACGTTGAGGGGAAACTTAACGAAAGTTCGTAGTCCGGCGGGATATTAGTTAACGGCTCAAAAGTGGTAATAAGTGTATGAGCTTGTATGTCTGTGTAAGTGAGAACATAAGTTAACACTAGGGCGGATCACTAGAGTGTTAAAAAGTTTCTTTAGGCTGTCGCAATTGATATATTTGATGCACTTCCCCTTCCTTCAGATTATGAAAGTCAGGTTCTACCTCTAGTTTGAACATCGGTTGAGGGATGTTTTCTTAATTTTTGATGTTGAAAACATTGCGCACCTTAAAACCTTCTTCCCTAAGAGCATTTTCTATCTCTTGTGAGTTCACACTGGACTCGATGCCTTTTATGACTACTTCTAGTCCTCGACTACTTTTAAGTTGATAGGTGTAATAAGATTACTTACACTTATCAAACTCATCGGTAATTTTACGAAAAATATCCCCGCTTTGAGCTTGTATTTTCATTTCGTTTATATTACCCTTTTTTAATAGCAACCACATGAAAATTAGTTCTCCCTACTAGTTTTAAGAGAGTATCTACCAGAGCATTAGAACTTGGTTCTCGTTTTATTTTTTAACTACCTTTTAGTTAGAGTCATTATTCATATCAGCGAGAAGACTAAAACGATTATTCTCCGCCTATGTAGAAGTACCTGAAGTGACTACTTTCAAAATTTTATTTTTATTAATATGTAGCGATCTATCCCAGTCTGAACAGTAGCATTTTTGGCTTGTTTTTCTTCTTCTTTGTTTGTTGCCGTCGAGGTATTAGTATCGGCAGCTGCGTTGTTGTCCGTACCAGTGATGAAATTGATGGTACAATTTTACTTTTTTGGTACATTTTGGAAGCCAAAAGTACATTGGTACTACATAGGAATTTTTGATACAATTTTGTCAAAATACGGTACTGCACCACACTGTGTATACTTGGAAATCAGAATTTTTGTGGATAAAAATATAGTCATCTTTTTCTACCCCGTAGAAGTAAATACCTGGTGTTTATTAAAAATGAAACTTTGGCTAAAATCAACAAAAAGTTGCTGTGATAATAGGCCTATTCATTAACATTTACAGTAAGTACTAACAGCGGCAGCGTAAAAAAAACATAGAGTGAAATTGGGAGGTAGAGAAAATTATCAGAAAAAGTTGTTGAACTCAAAACTAGCAAAAACCTATAACTTACGCCATTTTGACTTTTTGATGTCATAAAAATCAAAAAATCAGTCTTAGATTAAAATTATGCACCCATATTTTCATTTCATTAGTTTTGTTTTGAACATGTTTTTATCAAATCTTCCTCTAAATACTTTGTTTACATTTGAAATTGACACAAACTGATTTTTTTACACCTGCAAATTCCTGGTTCTTACTTACAACAATTTGCAGCTCTGCCGGGGTGCTAAGCTCTCGAATTCGCCGTCTTGACAATTTTTTGGTTTAATGAATGCATTTCCAGTAAAAACTTGTAAGTACTGGTAACTATTCGTAAATATTTTTTGATATTGAAGGGGTCTGGGAGTGTTTTCGTATTCTCCAGACAAAATTACTCATCAAAAAAGTTCTGAGCATTCGCTATCAAATAAACAAAATATACAGAAAATGTTTAATCTTTGAAACCGCTGATCATTTTCGCAGTTTTAATAGGTGGTACGTTTGGTAATTTATTATCCGGTTGGAGCATTGTGCCCGGTTAGGCATAGTTTACTGTTGAATACTTTTGGATAGGAAAAACATTTTTAACTTATGAATGAATAAGTATTTTTCTCAAAATGTATACCACATCATAAAGAATTTAAAAATCCTTGTTTCAAAAAAAAAAATTAAGTAGATATAGCTATGTGCCTTTAAAACTAACCCATTTTCTTTTCAACTATCAACTGACGAATTTCAGCATCTTTATTTATTTGGGAAAATCGAATCATAGTTGACACACACTACTTAAAATAAAATAAAACTGGAGATTAATAGTAAATTAACTAAAAATAAACTCAATAGGGGTCTTCATCAAAAGTGATAAACTGTTGATAAACTTGATAAAATCACAAATTTATTATTTTGATAAATGAACTGTCAAACTTTATATGGGAATCAATTTAACCAAAGTTTATCACTTTATCCGACGATTTTGGTGGAAAAACGAATAAATTTCTCCAAAATTCAACCCTGACAGACTGCCTGGGGGTTGATTTTGCTACGAAAACATAAAAATGGACGAGGTAATAATGAAACGTAACTAGTCAGATCAGTTAAATATTAAAAAATATTGTACAATTATTTACCAAGGTGCGTTCATGAAAGAATCTGGATAAACTGGTAAATTTAAGCAATTTATCACTTTATCACTTTCGATGAAGACGCCTAATAAGTAAACCTTAATAACTTTACTTTTTTTTTTATTGTATGCAAGCATTATTTATAAAACTTACAATAGATAATTCAAAAAGCACTATTTTCGTTTGGTTATTCACGAACATACATATGTTTGTGATCAGTTGATTTCCTTACTTGCAAGTTTTCGCAGCTAAAAATCTTTCCAGAAAAAATGTTCAAATTTCAATGTCATTTTGGGCTCCCAATATCCCCTATTCTGCAAGTTTTTTGGGTAGGAGAACTAAAATTTTAGATAATTTTGATTACGAGAACTTTGTTATTTCTATAAAAGCACATATTTTGGCAACTTTTATATAGAGAGTTTTTATAATTTAAAAACATTTAACTGTGTGTATGGTCTTTTAAATTTTGGAACTTTTTCGGTTTATTAAGTACATTATTTTTGGTCATTTGGTACAAAATTAAAAGACTCGCTTATCATCTCTGGTCCGTACTGATCAATGCTGGAGAGCAAGATGATGGTCTTTGATTGGCTGCATCTGCTGTTTGTGATGGTGTTTTAGCAGTATAAGAGTTTTCTTTAGCGTTGTTGTTGCTAGTTTTGCTTTTTGGGCTGTATGCAGTAATTGTGAAATATGCATTTCTTTTGCTTGCGCTTTTTCCCAGCTAAAACTGGCAAGTAAGAAAATCAGCTGATCATAAACACATGTTTGTAAATAACCAAAAGAAAACATAACCTTTTTGTGTTATTTATTGCAAATTTCATTATTAATGCTAGTATACAACGAAAAAGTGAGTAAATTTAATAAGTACTACGTTTGTTAAGTTTATTTTTCGTTAATTTTCTTTTAATCTCCAGTTTGTTTATTTTATGCTATGCTATGGTTGCCGTATGACATTTTTCGTTTGTACCATAATTCTCCTCTAAATATACCAAAATAGATTTCAATGCAGCATACTGAAATGTTTTTTTGCTGAAGTTTTCGGTTTTGGTAGGTTGATTGTTGAAAAGAAGAGTTTGTAATTTTAAAGCTACATCTTTAGCTATATCTGTTACATTTTTTTTTGGATCAATGATGGGTGTTTGGAGTAGATACTCTTGTTTTTGAATGCGTCACTATGTGATATCACAAATAATTATGAGAAAAATAACCTATTCATTCCGATATAATTAAATTGTATTTTAAAAAGGTTTTTCTTATCCAAAACTATTCAATTGTATAAAATGCCAAATCGGGGGAAAATGTACCAAGCAGAAAATAAATGGCCAATGAATCTCCAGTGGCAACTGTGCAAGTGATCAGCTGTTTCGAAGGTTGCAAGTTTTTGCTATTTACTTGCCAGATCATAATTATTTAAAAGCAGACTATAACGGTATTCGGAATTTCTTAGATGAAACCGACTGGAGCTTTTTGGAGACGTCAAATGATCCGACACATTTTTACGAAATCTTACGTCGGGATCTCGCACTTGCAGTTTCAAAATTTGTTCCTTTAAAGAAATCAGCAACTAGCAATAAACCACAATGGTTTAATTCTAGGTTAGTGAACTTAAAACACAGAAAAAACAAACCCTTTAAAAAGTTTAAAATTAGCAAGGGTGAAAATGATTATCAACAGTTTCTTACGTTGAGGAAAAAGCTAGACACTCTTCACAACTTTTTATTCAAACAGTATATGCTCTCTGTTGAAACGAGACTAAAATCAAATCCTTCCAGCTTCTGGCATTTCATCAACACCAAAAGAAAAACTACTGGTTTTCCAGCTAGTTTAGAATATGATGGAAATATTTCTGAAAATGTCCAAAGCTCTTGTGACTTATTTGCTCGATTTTTTCAGAAAGTGTATGAAAGATACGGAACACCATCATTTCCTAGTCACCCAGCTTCTCCCTTGCAAACTATCACCTCGTTTGAGATTTGTATTGAAGACGTGCTGCTAGCGATTTCTAAACTCAAGCCCAGCACCAAATTAGACAGTGAGGGCTTTTCTCCACAGCTCTTTAAAATTTGTGCCGACATATTAGCTCGTCCGTTATTGCTGATATTCGAAAAATGTCTAAATAGTGGTACTTTCATGGATTCATCGAAACTCTGCTCGATCGAACCAATCTATAAATCGGGTGATCGGAACGACGTCTGCAACTATAGGCCTATTGTCAAGCAGAGCACCATTGCTAAGTTATTTGATTACACAATTCAAATGAAATTATTTGATCACATACATAACGTTATATCCAATTGCCAGCATGGATTTTTCCCTGGTAGGTCAACCTGTTCTAATCTCGTTTTAGCTACAAATCGAATAATAAGTGCATCTAAAAACCATTCGCAACTAGATGTTATTTATACAGTATTTTCGAAGGCCTTTGATAAGGTGGATCACTCCATACTTTTGTATAAATTGGAACACTATGGTATCAATGGAAAGCTCTTGGACTTCTTTACCAGTTTTTTAAAAGGTAGAAAACTGCTTGTGAAAATTAGACCTATTGCGTCCAAAATCATTGATAATGCATGGTCTGGTATACCGCAAGCAACTCATAGCGGTCCATTACTGTTCACACTCTTTATAAACGACTTACCGAATAATTTTAAGTTTGCGAACTGTTTAATGTTTGCAGACGATGTGAAACTCCTCCAAGAGGTACATAGCTTGTCAGATAGCAAAAACTTGCAGTCGGATCTTGATGCCTTCCGAAATTAGTGCTCATTAAACCACTTATTTCTAAACGTAAATAAATTTTTTATTGTGACGTTCACAAGGAAACCAAATTTCTTATATTTTAACTATAAATTAAACAACTGCATTTTAAGTCGAAGTCATGAAATTAAAGATCTTGGTGTTATCTTTGACACTAAACTTTCATTTACCAAACATATTGATTATGTTGTATCCAAAGCATTCGCAATGGTCGGTTTCATTAGAAGAAACTCTAAAGATTTTAAGGACCATCAAACTTTAAAATCTCTTTATGTGGCCCTAGTAAGATCCCGCATTGAGTACTGCTCATTAATATGCAACCCATACTATGGGGTTCATTCGAAGAAAATTGAAAGTGTACAACAAATTTTTACAAAAATAGCTTTGTTTAAAATGGACTGGCCAAATTATTCAGCTCCTTATATTAGTCGACGTAAGTTACTTGGTTTACAATCCTTTTTTTTTTGTGTCTATAACATCATTAATGGTAATATTGATTGTAAAGAGTTATCAAAAAAATTTCAGAGTCATACTTCACTCTATGATCTAAGGAATAATCGTCCATTTGTTCTCTCAAATAATACGACAAATTATGCATGTAATGAGCCTATAGCACGATGTGCGCGATTTTGTAACAATTATTGTAACGTCCTTAATTTCAACGTTAATATTGTAAAATTCAAGCTTGATCTGTTTACCATATTTAGCTAAGCGAATTGGTCTGTAAGATTATTTTCTGTAGACTGAAGTAAAAAAATAAAATAAAAAAAATAAAAATTAGCGTTCTCGTACTTCTGTTGATATTTCGTCTCTTTGAGAGCGAATGCTGATTAATTCTCAGAACTTTTGCTGCTGGAGAACACGAGTACACACCTATTATCACTACAAAGATGAAATCAAAACTAAACTGATTAGCATTAGAAAAATATAATCTGAAAAGCAAGGTAGCCGCGTTTTCGGCTGACAATGCAAATACCAATTTTGGCGGCGTTAATAGGCAAGGGCAAAACAATGTATTTAGAAGTTACAATCAGATGGTCACTCCATTATTAGAGTAGGATGCTCTGCTCACGTTTTGCATAATGCTGCGCAAACTGCAGCAGATTGTTTTCCCGTTGATATTGAACTAATTGCTGTTAAAATTTATAATTTTTTTACATTTACACTGTGTGTGTGTTTGCAATCTGCTATTGGGCGAATATTTCAATAATATGATGTTCTTAAAGAATATTTTTTAAATACAGACAACTGCCCTCAGATTTGAAATCATACTTCGGAGACCCTATGAATGAATTTTACACTTTGGTTTTGCATGCTAGTTTAGGAATTTTTCAAGAAGATATCACTAAAGTAGAAGGCGAAACTATAATGCAGTAGAAGTAGCATTTATATATGAAAACGCATTGCAAAAAATTAAGATTCGTAAACAGGAGATATTCATTCCATTTTCTCTTAAGCAATGTTGGATTGCATATGTTAAAAAATATCCAAATGTTTTGTTTAAGGAGAGAGTAGTACAGTTCTATGAAAAGGCCGTAAACAGTCTTGAGATTTGGGGTCAAAATTTAAGTTTTTTTGGAAATCTTACTTGGATTAGCATTGAAAACGAAATATCTTGGAAAACTGTTGAAGAAACTATTACTGAAATAGGATGTTATACTAGTCTAAAGTTCGATGAAGATACTATTTTTGACGAGATTGGTTGTGTAAACACTATAGTAAGTAAAGAAAAAACGCGCGGAAAGTGGCAGAAATTAAGAATGGAAGAAAGGTCGAATGCAATTAAAAACATGGCACAATCGACCAGTGTAGATTTAAAAAGTATACTAATGCTAGTTGAATTTGCTTTGTGTATTCCAGGCACAACTGCGTCAGTAGAAAGGACATTTTCTCTTATGAAACATTTGTGGTCCCAAGATAAAAATCCTCTGCGTGTATTAGTCGTAGGTGCATTGTTACAGATTAAACTGAATTGTAATGAAAGTTGTTCGTCATTTTATGATTGTTCTTTTGAAAAAGTCCCTTACCAATGATTAATATGAAAAATAAACACATATTTTTGATAATTGATCTTAATATTTTTTTTTTTAAGTTCCTGTTTTGAGTACCTTCCAACGATATGCGAAAAATGCAATACATATAAGTTCATTGTTTTTACTTTAATTTTAAATTAATCAACAATGCGTATGTATGATTGGTTTTGGTATAAATGCATTTATGAAAATAATTTCAATATTGTTTTCACTTATCGTTCTTACAAAATAATAAGAAAGGGATAAAAGGTAACATATACAAGAGCTTCGGATACCTAAAAAACTCATGGAAACTTTGCTTGAAATCTCTGGTAAATCTCTCTGTTAGGTCATGCTTGGATAGTCTGGCTGGCGTCCGGAATTAAGCGTAAAAGATTATGGCTGCCCTATATATAAGGGATTGTTTGAGAAATCATATAAGGAATTATACATTACCCAAGTATACGTATATCCAAATTCGTATCATTCAGCGCGTATTGACTACTTTTTAATGTTTTATTTATTTGTTTTTGAAATTAACGATATATTTCAGAATTTATAATTAACACGTTGTGTTCATTTTAATAAATCCACTCGGATTTTTAGTTATACAAAATTTATTATATACATAGAGCATCGGTAATATCATAGCACCCCCATTTCAAAGTGATATTATTTCTCATGTTTACTTATTTATTTCTAGGAATTTGCAATAAAAATACAGTTCAATTTCTAACCCATATAAACCCAATATAAACCCAATTTTAAAACTTCGCAGAAAATTACAAAAAATACAATAAATTTTCACCCAAAAATCAAAATTTTTTCTCAGAAGTGTTAGATTTTTTTTGAGCACACAGTTTTAAAGCCCCTTCAATTTTAGTCCAACTATATGCAAGTTTGAAGTGGATAAAAATTGCCGTTGATTTTTTAGAATCCATATAAAAACAAATTGTGTGTTGGATCACCCTAATGATGCCGGCTCAAGCAGCAGATAAAATATTAGCTTTAAGTGTTAGCACTATAATTTCCACTGACGCTGTAAACGTAACATGCATTAACTCTATATTTGCACATACACACACACTGTCTCACATACATACATATATAATTACCAGGGAACGGATTTTTAGGACCTAAAAACCTATAAAAAAGGCAAAATAAAATAACGAAATAGGCTGGAAAAGGCAAAATAAAATAGCGAAAAACGCAGGAAACGGCACTAGGTATTGCAAAAAAGGCAAAATAAAATACCGAAAAGGCAGGAAAAGGCACTAGGTATTGCAAAAAAAGCAAAATAAGGCACTGAAAAAAGACACAAAATACGAAGAACAATCAAAAAATACATTTATTTTAGAAATGTTTATATTACAAGTAAAAAGAGAAAAACTATGAACTAGTTTCATTATATGCAAAATGTGTACTTTGAATCTCTGACTATTTTATCCTTTTTTTTCTAACTCATAAAACTTTAATCTGTATAGTTGTAGTAACATTGAACCACAAGATGCCTTTTGAAGTTTTCTGGCAGCATTTTCATTCGATTTTCGCGAAGAAAAGCCTTGCATGTACTAAATGTGCGCTCGACGTAAGTTGATACAAGTGGAGCCCAATTTAAATATGGAACGTTTGAAACGTTCATATTATTAGAAATAAGGGCGTTTTGCTCGCCCTTTATAATTTTATCCACACCCTTTATTGTCTCCAAGCCTACGTTAGCTGAGAAAACGGCTTCTATAAGCCGCATGGGCATGTGTATATTTTTTAATCTTTAAAAAAAAAATTGTAAATGCTATAATCACTTTTTTAAAGGTATAAAAGGCAAAAAAGGCAAATATCTTAAAAAAGGCAAAAAATAGGCAAATATTTTAAAAAAGGCAAAAAAAGGTAACATCAAATGTGTATATATGGAATCAGGGAAAGCTAAATCGTGGACTTTCTTAATCGAATATATTCTATCTCTTTAGCAGAAAAAAAGGCAATTTCCATAAAATCCGTTCCCTGGTAATTACACTCATTCCTACTCTCACTTGTTTTCGTTTACCAAGTTATCAGCATGGACAGTTTAATATGTGTTCTAATAAACTATTGCTAATCATTCGTTCGAGAGAAGCACATCGTTTGATATTTGCTGGTCATCAAATTGGACACATACGTTGCGTTTTGGGCATTCGGTAAATCTGTTCGCTTATCAAGGTTTACACACCGCCCGCTACTGTAGTATTTTGCTAACAAGAAAAGAGCTTCTTGTAACAACATTTTTGGCGCCCAACGTGGGGCAGTGTGTAACAAAACGTATAAGTTAATATACGTAAAATCTTATTTCGAATAAATTAACCGGCATATCGAAATGACATGCAAGTTTGCTATCAACCAAAAGGCAACATTCATCTAGTGGCAAACGGTTCGTGCACACATCGCAGTACCATTGTTGCAGTTTTTTCGTCACCGCTAACTTGTTGTGAATTTCCCACCGTGGATCCCGTTCTCTTTGGTACAAACAGTTCTCCATCGCATCGCTGCAGTCCTTCAAAATCACCGCTCATTGGAAAGCGTATGTATGTATGATAAACCTAGTTTTTCTATTGCATTTTTTACGCCTTCGCCACATTCGCTGCCTGCGTTTTGAAGTCGCTGTGTTGATATAAGCTGACGCTGCGCTGCTTATACCTACCGGCTCTGTATACATCATTCCTGCGTTTGTGTTTTTGCTCACGCTGCGCACACGAATTGTCGCTGCTTATCACATCGTTCTACTCTTGCTGGTTTGGCACACTGCATTTGTGCTGCTTATTTTTTGTTGATTTGCTTCGCAGTCGCGGTTAACATCACCGTTTGATCGTCGTCAGGTATTTTTCCTACTTGTTAACCCAACACACAATTGATATCGCAGATCGTGTTAGCCAGACATGTCGCTGGAAGAGTGTAAACGCAAGCGTGCAAACATAAAACGAAACATATCACGCATCAGATCAATTGTTGATGTCATTAAAGATGCTGAGGACAAACCATGGCATGTCGAGCTACAATGTCGTTTAGGAATTTTAGAATCTTATTTTAAACAAGCGTTATCTGTACAAGCTGAAATAGAGGATTTGGATCCAACAGATAATGGTCGCGCGGATTTGGAAGATAGCTACGTCGCAGTTAAACAAAGATTTCAAGCACAACTTGGCGAGGATGTGAACAGTACTGTAAATTATACAGAGCCGGCATCATCAGCGTCTGATTCCACCGTCTCACATCTCCCAAGGTTGTCGCTACCTAGTTTTAGTGGAAATTACGCTGAATACAAAAATTTCATAACGTCTTTTACCCAAATAATTGCACGTGAGCCTAGACTCTCAAATATCGAAAGATTCAATTATCTGTTATCTTGCTTGAAAGGGGCAGCACTAGAAACCGTCAAAGCCTTTCAGGTCACAAGCGAGAATTATCCGAAGGCTTTAGATATGCTTAAAGAACGCTTCGATAATCCTACCTTAATATTTTTAGAAGGCATTGCTTCCAACCTGGTCTCAGTGCACTCAGGTCTTGGAACGTCACTGCCAATTTCTATACTCATCTGAATCGTCTTTGCAGCGCAAATCTGACTCAAACAAGCAAAATCAGTCAGGGGCCCACAGTCAGAAGTCATCGTTCGCCATTACTAAACCTTGCTGCGTTCTCTGTTCTGGTTCCAATCATAAAATCAGTAGTTGCTCGCAATTCAAGGAGCTGAATACCACTCAACGGTTCGACGCCGCAAAGCGGTACGATCTGTGTATCAACTGTCTTAGCAACGGACATAGAATCGCCCAGTGTCCGTCAAAGAATCGTTGTCGCACATGCAATCGTGCCCATCACACGATGCTGCATCACGACAACGCGTCTCAGTCACCATCGACAGCATCATCATCTACTACCTCATCACAACCTTCGTATTCTGCTCGAGCTCCGTGGAATAATGCATCATCACAATCATCCGAATCGTTTAGTAAACAGCAAACGTACAACGAGGCACGCTCATTGCAAGCAGCAACGCATTCGCACATGGATTTATCGGAGGGTGGTAACGTAATTCTGGCAACGGCTATGGTGCTCGTCAAAGACTCGACAGGCGCGTACAAACTTGGTAGAGCCTTACTCGATTCATGCTCCCAAGTAAACTTCATCACCGATGATTTCGCTCAAAAACTTCGGCTTAGCAGAGAAAGGCATTATGTCGGCATTCGGAGTATTGGTGAATCACTCACCAATCTCAAGGCACGCACAACAACTACCATCAAATCACGCACTTCATCGTTCGAACTTTCATTGCAATTTGGAATTACTTCGCAAATCGCATATCAACCTGACAGTGAAATTGACACTTCAACTTGGAATCTGCCAGCCAATACCACATTAGCAGACGAACTGTTCTTTAAACCGCGGCGCATCGATTTGTTGCTTGGCACAGAGGCCTTCTTCGACGCACTTTCTGTTGGTCAAATACGACTGGGCTCTAACTTACCTACGCTTCAAAAAACTTTGTTGGGTTGGGTCGTTTCAGGCAGATATCAACGTCAACGTCAGGCGGTATCTGCGTCTTATCTGCTGTCAAACGAAAGCTCTATCGATGAAAATCTACAGCTGTTATGGGAGCTTGAAGCAGTCGACACAACAGTCAAACCGATTCAGCCTGGACATCGTATATGCGAAAACTACTTCTTAGCTACTACTCATCAGGACGCTACAGGACGCATAGTCGTAAACCTACCTTTCAAAGACAGTCCAAATCGCCTAGGAAAGTCGCTTGACATCGCTCGCCGCCGATTTATCGCAATTGAAAGACGACTGCTTAATTCACCTGACATTCGACAACAATACATTTCGTTCATTGAAGAATACGAAGGTCTTGGTCACATGTCTGCCGTTGCAGCACCTAAATTGGAAGAATCACACTACTACATCCCCCATCACTACGTGCTTAAGCCCAATAGCGAATCAACCAAACTACGAGTGGTGTTTGACGCCTCATGTCGCAATACAACACAAACATCACTGAACGATCTGCTGTTAGTGGGGCCTACAATCAAGAGGAGCTGTAAATTCTACTGTTGCGGTTCCGGTTATATCGATATACCATAACCGCGGATATCACCAAGATGTACAGGCAAGTATTCGTAAATACAAATCATTGCAAATTTCAATATATCCTTTGGCGAGCCTCTCCAGATCTAGATCTCCTCACTTACCAGCTTAACACCGTTACGTATGGAACAGCATCAGCGCAATACCTTGCGGTCCGCAGTCTCCATATTCTGGCGGACCAGTACATGGATGAGATTCCAACCGGTGCTTCGGCTATAAAGTCGTCATTTTATGTCGACGATATGCTATGTGAGCTGACGAAATCGAGACGTTGCAGACCCTAAAAACGGAGGTAACTGAAGTTCTTCGTCGAGGACTGTCAAAATGGCACTCAAATCACCCAGATTTCATGAAAGTCGGACAACTAAGGAGCTTAGCATCACCGATGATTCCGTAACTAGCGCGCTTGGGGTAACTTGGCATCAACGACGTGACGTTCTCTTGTTCACATTCAAACCCAAGCAAGTTTACACTTCCGTAACAAAGCGAACAATCCTCTCTGTCGCGCCATCCCTGTTTGATCCCCTCGGATTATTGTCACCACTCGTTATTACAGCGAAGATAATTCTTCAAGAATTATAGTTGCTAAAGCTCAACTGGGATGAGTCCGTGCCTCAGAATCTGTATAATGCGTGGAACAACTGTTTAGAATCATTCAATTCGATCTCGTCTCTTACTGCGCCTCGCTACTGTCTGCAACCAAATGCTCGCAACATTCAAATTCATGGGTTTTGTGACGCATCAATTCGCGCATACGGCTGCGCGTTGTATGTGAGAACGGAAGATTTGGGTGGACATGTTGCTGTTCACTTGCTTACATCAAAGTCCAGATTCGCGCCAGTAAAGAAGCAATCGCTCCCTTAGCTTGAACTGTGCGGCGCGCACCTTCTCGCTCTATATATGCAAAAACAAAAGACATTTTCATCAATCGACCCACTTCCACTTACTTTTGGACTGACACCCAACTAGTACTACACTGGTTGCAACAGCATTCAGCCACTTTATCGACGTTCGTAGGCAATAGAATATCCAACATACAAGAGTTGACTTCATAAGGACGTTGGAAATTTGTGCCAACCAAGGAAAATCCCGCTGATCTTGTATCTCGAGGATGCGCTGTCTCCGAACTCAAATCATTGACCTTGTTTTCAGGCCCTTCATTTTTACGTGAAGAAATGTCGAAATGGCCTCAAAGCAAAGGTAAGATTGAAATTGATATGGACATAGTCAACGCCGAGAAACGCAAAACCTTGTTTGCTGCAGTCAAGGAGACGAACTATTTACTAGAAATTATTGATGGTATCAGCTCATACCGCCATTGCTTGCGTCTGGTTGCTTGGGTGTGTCGATTCTGTGACAAATGCAGAAAAATGCCGTCATCTACTAGTTCGTCGCCGTCGCCTCAAGAAATGCGACACAATTACACTGCATAATCTGGAATATTCAAACGCAACATTTCTCCGACGATCGGCTCCGTCTTCAAAGGAATCAGCCATTAAACAATAATTTAAAATTTCTAACACCATTTCTAGATAACTCTTCAGGATTTGAGCTTATTAAAGTTGGTGGCCGCTTGGATTACGCCGACTTGCCAGAATGCCAAAAACATCCGATCCTGCTGCACAGCAACTCACAATTTGTGTTCAAATACGTTTGACACCTTCTCCTACATAATTACTATGCCGGCCCTAAAGCATTAGTAGCATTGATTCGCCTTGAATTTTGGATCGTCAGCGCTAGGGACTTAGCTCGTCGCATTGTTCGTTCTTGTGTGCATTGCGTCCGCTATAGACCAAAGCTACTGGAACAGGTCATGGGGCCTCTGCCAGCTGCACGCCTCACACCAGCACGACCTTTCGAACGTTGTGGAGTCGACTTTTGTGGTCCCATAAGTACATATCTACGAGTTCGAGGAAAGGCCCCTAACAAGTCGTATTTAGCAGTATTCGTTTGCCTGCTGACTAAAGTAGTCCATATAGAGGTAGTTTCGGACTTGTCAACAAAGGCATTTCTAAATGCTTTAAAGCGTATGGGCGGTCGTCGTAAAATGCTATGCGAAATATATTGTGACAATGCTACAAATTTTGTTGGCGCCTCTAACCACCTGAAAGAACTCAAACAATTTCTGTTTAGAAAAGACACGCAAGAAGAAATTTACAAATTCTGTGCTTCTGATTTCATTAACTTTAATTTTATTCCTTCCAGGGCACCCCACTTTGGCGGCCTTTGGGAAGCAGCGGTTAAGAGGGCAAAGGGACTATTAAATCGGACCTTAGCAAACACCAGACTAACAAATGAAGAGCTGAGCACTGTCGCTGTGGAAATCGAGGCCGTACTCAACTCGCGCCCACTATCACCGTTGTCCTCAGACCCCAATGACTTTGGCGCACTCACTGCTGGACATTTCTTAGTTGGCGACTCCCTACGTGCGTTGCCTGAGCGATCACTAGACCACAGGAGCATCTCCAACTTGGATCGATATGACACGATCACTTCGATTAAACAACGATTTTGGCGCCGCTGGTTTGCAGAATATATAAACGAATTACGCGCTCGTGTCAAATGGACGTCACCTTCACCCAACTTAAAAAATGGAACCCTAGTTGTCATCCACGACGACAATCTACCACCACAACGTTGGAGGCTTGGTCGCGTCGAATCCACCGTACTTGGACGTGACGGTCATGTTCGCGTAGCACATCTTCGCACTACTAATGGACCTTGCTGTCGACCTATACACAAACTTGCTATTCTGCCTGTCTCTTGAAAGAAATTTCTTTCAATGGGCCCGGGATGTTGGATCACCCTAATGATGCCGGCTCAAGCAGCAGATAAAATATTAGCTTTAAGTGTTAGCACTATAATTTCCACTCACGCTGTAAACCTAACATGCATTAACTCTATAGTTGCACATACACACACACTGTCTAACATACATATGTAATTACACTCATTCCTACTCTCACTTGTTTTCGTTTACCAAGTTATCAGCATGTACAATTTAATATGTGTTCTAATAAACTATTGCTAATCATTCGTTCGAGAGAAGCACATCGTTTGATATTTGCTGGTCATCAAATTGGACACATACGTTGCGTTTTGGGCATTCGGTAAATCTGTTCGCTTATCAAGGTTTACACACCGCCCGCTACTGTAGTCTTTTGCTAACAAGAAAAGAGCTTCTTGTAACAACATTGTGTTTATTCGTCTTCCATATAACAAAAAATGACACTGTATATCGATGACTTAGAGGAAGATCGACCTATCTGGGCAGAGAGTTCGAGAACGCCCGATATCAGAAAACTTTTCAACAACATCCTATTTAAAAATTTGGCTGAAAAACGCCCTATTTTAGAATTTTATTGAAAAACGCCCTATCTCAAAACTAGAACCAAAAATACCCTATCTCAGCTGACGATTCAAAAACGCTTTATCTCAGCACATTTTCAATGTATTTTCGTTTGAGATGGGGCTTTTTTGAACCGAATAATAATAATAACATACTATATAAATATCTAGTTTCAATATAAAAAATTTATGTACCTATCATTAATTGTGTATAAATATCTATGCCAGTATATGTATGTGATATGTATTAGGGTGGTCCAAAAATGCATGTGAAAAGGTAAAGTCGGAATTTTTATGCTCTCACCACCTAGGATTGTTTTATACTGAAAAAAGTATACCCTTATTTTTTTAATTTGAAATCAAAAAAATATATAGAGATCGCTCAAAGCGCCCAAAGTTTTCCATGTATTTTATATTGGGGTCTAATGGGGGAGTGAAGTGAATCTATAACCTATCCTTCCCAAACGACAGCCTCACCCACTGTCCATCAAGGCTTGGTGGTCCCTGTTATCGCTAACGAGGCTCTGTCTACCGATGCGAGGCGGTATATCCTCGCTAAAGGCTGAGCTCCCGTAGTGTGGACTGGACCCGGACTGTACGTGACGTGCATCGACGAACGCTCAGGACGTTAAGAACTTGATGACGTGTGGATCAATACGTAAGGGACACCAATCTTCGCGTTTGAAAACGCACCGACAAATCCTGAAGCGTCTGTTCCCCAGTGGGACGGCTCCCTGATCGGCGTCTGACCCAAATTGGGCGACAGGACAATCTTCACCTGGCAGTAGGTATAAAATGCATAGTGCGACCCCGCCACTCTAACGCCAAGGGACAAGGCTCTTCAAAAGAAGCATGCCTACATTGTACGGAAGAATGAGCGACTCCGTGAGGAGAAAGCCTCGAATGCTTCCGAAAATGAGGCCGCTGTCTCTGGAAAAGCCACCAACTCCGAAAAAAGAGACGCTGTAACCAAACCCCCCTCTAGGGGGCAGTCTGTCGACGAAGAAAGCTTCTCCCCTGTCCGCTGTTGGAAATAACAAGTCGTCGCAGTCACTGACGCCCAAGGTGCCGAAGACCACGAGGCCAGTGTTCCCACGGCTGGACGGCCTCGACATCGGCAGCTGCTATAGCCTCCGGTGGTAAGGGAACGGTTGCACGCACTCCGAAGAGACAACTGTCTGGCGACAAGAGGGCACAGCCTGCGCAGAAGCGGGTGAAAACTTCATCAACCTTATGCTCAGCACCAGAGCTCCAGGTAGCAATCATAGACCGGAGTCACCGGAAGGAAAGATTCCATCGGACAAATCATGATCATGAGGGCACTACTTGGCGAAATCCAGTGTACCAAAAACAATAACATTGGTATGTTTGATGGAGCCAAGTGGCAGAAGGGAGTCAAAGTTGTTGGATGTGGTAACAAGGAGTCGCTAGGGTTACTAAAAAACTGCGTCCGCAACCAAGATGAACTTTGGGCCAACGCAAGACTGGAAGTTGTTCCACTCTCAGAGGTGCCATCCCATACGACAGTGTGGCACTTATAAAATGTCTAAATGTGGATGTCATCCCTGATGACTGGACGATTGTCCGAGGTCACGCTCGCGACGAAGGTAACGGCAAGGACCTGTGTATCAAGATCGGTTCACAATCCCTGCATATTTTGCGTCGCAAGCCGTTCAGATAAGATACGGCATTGGTCACCTTAGGGTGATCATCCCCGATGCAGAAGGTGAATCCGAAAAGCCTAAAAGTTGTGCAGATTAATCTGCTAATTGTTAAATTAAAAATTGGGTATTATTATTGAAAGTCTCCTGAAGATAACCAGAGTTTTCCGATCGAAAAATATTGATTTTCAAGAATTCAATACCATTTCTACGAAAAATTGTATTTTTCCCAACTAAAAATACATGGAAAACTTTGGGGGCTTTGAAAGACTTCTAAATATTTTTTGATTTCAAAATAAAAACTAGGGGTATACTTTTTTTCGGTTTAGAACAATCCTATTACAATTCCGACTTTACTGTTTTTGGCCCACCCTAATGTATACACATCTACATATCGTCGCTTAAAGTACAAAACCGCGTATCAACAAGATGCAAAACCGCGTATGTGAGGTTGCATAAATTATTTTCTAGCGAATAAAAGCACTCATATTTCAAAATGGTTATCTTTTTTATAAAGCAATCGCATTTTTGGCTAGCATATTTTAGGTGGAATAGATAAGGATTGAGCCAAGAGCTTGTGCGAGCAAATCCAATTTTTGGCAGCAAATGTCAGTTAGGCGATTTTGTACTTTAAACGACGCACGCAATCTAACACACGGTTGGAGCAGGAACGCAGCACAGCAGAAACATACAAAAAATCTCCAAATAAACGGTTTTTGAGGGTTTTAACTAACAAAAACCTGGTTTCAACTTACTTCAACGTGCCTAAGGTACAACGCATACACTAATACAAAGGCGCAACAGAATAAATATCTGCATGATAATGTACACAATAAAATTCTGCCGCAGCCGCAGTTCACCAAAGAATGCTGCAAATGGAATGGTTCATCAATAAAGTCAACATAATATGTTGTCACTTAAGTTTATTAGCCCTTAAGTCACAATACCAGCACAGCTCGGTTAGAAAAACACTAAATGAATGACCTAATAAATGCAAAATTATAATTCATTTGTAAAATAATTCGGTTTTATTACAATACTTACCAAATTTCACGCGGTTAGAAAACAAATATCAGCGAATAAGAACAAAACGAACAACGAAAATTGAATCAATGTAGCTTGTTTATAATTTTTTTTCTAATATTTTGGGAAATGTTCAGTGAAATTAGCAAAGAAACAACACAGTTTCTCCTAAGGTAGTTCAAGATGGCGGATAAGAGGGAGAAGTTGCCAACGTATAACCCCTTTCATTTTTGCATCATGAAAATTGTGTTAGCTGCATACGCACGCCTTTGGTCCCATACAAGTTGTATGTGGATGACAAATTTTTGACAGTAAATTGGCGATGAGTGTAAATATTGGATTATGCAGCGTTTTTGCTGCATTTAAAATGCAACATATATTTTCGAAGAGCGTTCATGCTATCGCATTTAGCAAATGTACATTTACGCGAGTTCGAAATCTTATGCTTTTGACAAACAGTCGTGTTCCAGTCGCTTATTCAGATCCGTATCTATTACGATCAATTCTCACGGAAAAGATAATGTGCAAAAACCCTACTGAAAAGGAAAGAATAAATTTTAAACCGAAAATTCAATACAAAAACTTTAATTGTTTTAACCATAACCAAAAATTTGTTTGTGTACATATGTATTCATTTTTCGCTGCTGTCAATTAAAATTTCCTCACTTAATTAGGAAACGAAACAAACAGAGTTGAGTAAAAATTGATCCAGATTTCTATCAGCATCACATCGATGTTGACTGCGTAACTTTTTTTTATCAAAATAATGTAAAATAATAAATGAAATCTCGATCGGCGATCACTGAAACGCAACTAGCCACTGTATACGCGAAAAAGCAATGTTGCCACTTTTTCTCATTAAACCATGTTCGGATCATGGAAATTTTGGAAGATCACAGGGTTGCTTTTAGCATTTAGATTCTTAATTTAAAAATGGAGTTGTATATAGTTGTATTTACGTGACGAATTTGTATGGATAAATGTACATTTAGAGTAGCATTTAGAGCTAAATGTGCTAAATGTGCTTTTACGCGTAAGCCAAAACAGCCCATTAGCCTGTTACGTAGCGAGTTTTTAGTTTTTATACCTTTCATGAGCATGAAATGGTATTATAACTTTGGTCCGATGTTTGTAAGTACCAGAACAAAAAGAGATAGACCCATTAAAATGTATACTTATATGATCAGAACGTCGAGCTGAGTTGATTTAACCATGTCCGTCTGTCCGTCTGTCCGTCTGTCCGTCTGTCCGTCTGTTTGTATGCAATCTAGTCTATCAGTTTTCGAGATATCCGTATCAAATTTGGTATGTGGGTGTATTTTTATAATGTATTAATCATTTGTCGGAACCGGAAGAATCGGACCACTATAACATATAGCTCCCATACAACTGATTGTTCAGATATGAGATTTTTCGTTATAACTTCTCCATTTATGCAGCTACGAACATGAAATTTTGCAGTACTTGCACCCATTATCAACAGAATACTTACAGTGAAAATTACAAAGATCGGGTCACTATAACCTATAGCCCCCATACAACTGATTGTTCAGATATAAAATTTTTCGTTATAACTCCTCCATTTATATCGCTAGGAACATGAAATTCCGCACTGTTTTCAATAATTATCAACAGAAAACTTACAGTGAAAATTAAAAAGATCGGGTAACTATAACCTATAGCTCCCATACAACTGATTGTTCAGATATGAGATTTTTCGTTATAATTCATCCATTTATGTAGCTAGGACCATGAAATTTCGCGCTGTTTTCACTCATTATCAACAGAAGACTTGCAGTGAATATAACAAAGATCGGGTCACTATAACCTGCAGACCCCATACAACTGATTGTTCAGATATGAGGTCTTTTATCATAACTCCTCCATTTATGCAGCTAGGAACATGAAATTTCGCACCACTTTCACTCATAATTTACAGAATACTTACAGTGAATATAACAAGGATCGGATGACTACAACATATATCTTCCATACATCTGATTGTTCAGATATGGGATTTTACGGTAAAACTCCTTTATTTGAACAGCTAAAACCGATAAATTTCGTAAGATATTTTATAAATAATAATACAAAGTCTACTGAGAAAATCATCAAAATCTATGCTGTATAAGCTTTATCTCCTATAGCACTGATTGTTCAGATACCAGTTTTTGCCATATATCTCCTTTATGTAGGAAACTAAACCCAATAAATTGTGTTACCGGTTTACATACCGATCACATAGCAGTGAAAATCACTTAGATTGGTGCGATATAAAGTATATCTTCCATACCTCTGATTGTTTAGATGCGATTTTTTATATAAGTATGTAACTCCTCTATCGATGTATGCAGATGTATTCAAAAGCAGTAATCTGTCAAAGTAAAATTTGCCGATGTTCATGAAAGGTATGAAGCCTTCGGCATAGCCGAAGACAGCGCTGCTCTTACTTGTTAAACTATAATTTTCTATTTGTATGGAAGAAAATAATACCATCGGC
>NW_023461873.1:0-22508 GCF_013731165.1 Rhagoletis pomonella
CTCATATCTGAACAATCAGTTGTATGGGGGCTGCAGGTTATAGTGACCCGATCTTTGTTATTTTCGCTGTAAGTCTTCTGTTGATAATGAGTGAAAACAGCGCGAAATTTCATGGTCCTAGCTACATAAATGGATGAATTATAACGAAAAATCTCATATCTGTACCCGATCTTTTTAATTTTCACTGTAAGTTTTCTGTAGATAATTATTGAAAACAGTGCGGAATTTCATGTTCATAGCTATATAAATGGAGGAGTTATAACGCAAAATTTTATATCTGAACAATCAGTTGTATGGGAGCTATAGGTTATAGTGACCCGATCTTTGTAATTTTCACTGTAAGTATTCGGTTGATAATGGGTGCAAGTATTGCAAAATTTCATGTTCGTAGCTGCATAAATGGAGAAGTTATAATGAAAAATCTCATATCTGAACAATCAGTTGTATGGGAGCTATATGTTATAGTGGTGCGATTCTTCCGGTTCCGACAAATGATTAATACATTATAAAAATACACCCACCTATCAAATTTGATCCGGATATCTTGAAAACTGAGAGACTAGATTGCATACAAACAGACGGACAGACGGACAGAGGGACATGGCTAAATCAACTCAGCTCGACGTTCTGATCATATAAGTATACATTTTCATGGGTCTATCTATTTTTGTTCTGGTACTTACAAACATCGGACCAAAGTTATAATACCATTTCATGCTCATGAAAGGTATAATTAAGCAAATCTGTTGCGCCGTTCTTGAGCTATGCGATAACACACGAACCGCAATTAATTTTTATATGTAAAGATTTTTTTCGAGTGGTGGCAACCCTATTGAAATTTTTATTTTTTTTTTGTTTATAATTAATATTACCATAATTTTTTCTTTTCTTTCTTTTCGAAAGCAATCCATTTTTACATATAAAATTTTTGTCGAATGGTGGCAACCCCACCAAAATTTTTTTCTGAATTAGGGTTTTTATATATTCCCAGTGAAATAACATTATTGCGGCGTATTTATAATCAATTTTTTCCCTGATATTACAGATACCTGGGAATAGCATTTTTCCAACTTTCCCCCTTAAAAACCTCTTACAGACAGAAAGACAAAAATGAAAGGAAAACGAAGCAAATCCGTTGAGCCGTTCTTGAGTGATGCGATAACACATGAAAGCAATCCATTTTTATATATAAACTTTGTTTTCGAATTATTTTCCGAATTAATTTTTTTATACATTTTCAGTGAAATATCACTATTACATCTTATTTAAAATTATTATTTTTCTGATATTGCAGATATCTGGCAACACCAATTTTCTGTTTACAAACCTTGTACAGACAGAAGGACACAAAATAAAATAAAAACCAAGCAAACCCGTTGAGCCGTTCTTGAGTTATGCGATAACACAGAAACAGCAATTCATTTTTATATATAAAGACGAGAAAGGCATAAATCTGAAATCGTCTAAATCGGTTTAATTATCGCCCAGTAATTATAGAAAAACAGGCGAAAATTAAAAGAAAACTATTTTTTAATGAAATTCGGTGTGCCCTGCTCGTTTAAGCCAAAAGTTTGCAGCTTGGAAGATCGTAAAGAATTTCTTATTACGGGACCCACCTCTTACACAACTTTTTTGGATCAAGTAATAAATTTTATGAATTTTGAAAAAAATTAACAGGCACGTTTATTTTATTTCTAAAAAAGTTCCTATTTCTTAATTTTTAAAATACAAAACGAAAACATTTACAGTACCTTCATACTAAATTATGTGCACGATGTGCATTTACACTGAAACTTTCAATTTTACCTACATATTTTATAGCAAAAGCTGACTCTTGACATCGAAAACGGATCTCGTCCAGAAATGCGTCCATTTTTAGCTGAATGTTGAATGTGATTAATAGATTGGGGAGTCATTAATATCTTCACCTTCTTTTATATTGCCTATTACACTATGCGACAGTCAAAATCGGGATGGGATGAAACCAACGGGAAATGTTATATCGGTCAAAAACAAGTTATACGTGGCCCGGCGTTTCGCTCGGTCACGTCTAGGAATCGAGATATATCGATTTGAAGTTAGTAACTATCATATAGGGGAAACTGTCACCTTTGGTGGTCTTTTTTTGACATAACTCGAGAGCCACTAGTCCGTTTTTCTATATACTCAACAGTTTTGCCGGTAAAAATAAATGAATGAAGAAAAAAAAATTATTTTTGCCTAAAAATAAAATTTTTTTTTTTAATTCATAAAAAATCCAAAAAAAAGTGTCACTAAAGTCACATAACCTATGAACAATATCAATATTCTTGTCAAAATGAGATACCTTCACTTAATTGTGAATAAAAGCGAAACGCGTCAATCGATTTTCATGATCTATGTCTCATTGTGCTTAAAGGTTATGTGACTTTGCGTGAAAGTAATACGACTTGCCTTTTTTCCGTTTTGGATTTTTTATGAATTTAAAAAATAAAAAAATTTAATATTTTAGGCAAAAAATATTTTTTTTCTTCATACATTTATTTTTACCGGCAAAACTGTTGATTATATAGAAAAACGTTATATGAACAGATTAAAGGAATTATAATTTTTAATTTTTTTTAATTTGTTTGAGCAAAATCGGACTAGTGGTTCTCGAGTTATGTCAAAAAAAAGACCACCAAAGGTGACAATTTCCCCTATATGATAGTTACTAACTTCAAATCGATATATCTCGATTCCTAGACGTGACCCAGCGAAACGCCGGGACACGTATAACGTCTTTTTTACCGATATAACTTTCCCCGGTAGTTTGAACCCTTCCCGATCACTGACCCCTACCATTTGTCTCACAGTGTTATTTATTTTATGTACATGTGGCGATCTGGAAACGCCGTCTTTACCTTTTTGACAGAACTTAAAAAATGTAGCAGCCATATTACGACTAGCGACAATTCATTCTCAGCATTTTCGGTGTAACAACTGCCACGAGATATAGGCCGATTATTACCCCGTGTGAAATACATACATTATTCTTTGTACTTTAATTTTGAATATTAAATAAACCTAAATATTATCTATCGAGTACGAAGGTTCTATTACTAGGGGCGTAGTGCTAACTCTGGTGACCCGAAAATTGAGAAACACGCAATTTCCGCATGCATATATTGTAGCACAGCACGTGGAAGAAGTTCTGCAAATTGGATGACGCAATCGTAGCTTTCCCGCTTATTCGTGGTACGCTTAGCATTGTGACAAAAAACGCAAAGTCATGCCGGACACTCCCGTCACAAATCCTGAAAATACACAAGGAGGCGCACGAATAAATGCTGATAATATGAACGGGAAAAATGCACAAAACGCTAATTTACAAACACAGCTCCCGACGCCAAGCGAAGTTTTCCGAGTGGGAGTAAAGCCACCGATGATTTGTAAAGAGCAACCGGATTTGTACTTCATACAAATGGAGTCACAATTCATGGCATCAGGTGTATCGACTGACACCACGAAATACCACCAAGTGATCGCATCGCTCGAACCACAATACCTCGTGCACATCGCTGATATCATAAGAAATCTCCCAGTGCCCAATAAATATGAGACAAAGCCAAAAAGTACACGGAACCATGCGAGTACAAAAAGTTGAAGGCGGGACGTTCGTGTAAAACATCTGATCGACAGAGCAACCAACTTGACAGCAAAGGGCACCGCTTGTAGCGTACAACTACAGAAGCTTTAAACCGTATCGCCAGTTAGCAGCGATCGTTTCGAATTGATGTTGCGCGAGTACAACGACTTAACGCAGCCGTACAAATATTCAGCACTACATTCTTACAAACGGCCCACCAGTCGTGTCAAAACCTCGTCAACTAAATCCAGAAAAGCTAGCGATAGCTAAGCGAGAATTCAGCTACATGCTGAAGCAAGGCGTCTGCAGCCCAAGCAGCAGCCAGTGGGCAAGTCCACTGCATATGGTGGAAAAGAAGAATAAAAGCGAATGGCGACCATGTGGGGACTATAGGCGGCTGAACATCATAACAATACCAGACCGCTACCCCCTGCCGCACATCCACGACTTCTCATACAAGCTCAATGGTAAGTCTGTATTTTCCACCATCGATCTAGAACGTACGTATCACCAGATACCGATTGCTCCTGAACATCGAGAAAAAACAGCCATAATTACACCATTCGGCGTGTACGAATTTAATGTAATGACATTCGGCTAATGCAATGCTAGCCAAACATTTCAGCGATATATGGATGAAATTTTCCGCGACATGGACTATGTTACAGTGTAGTTGACGACATATGCATAGCATCGAACAATCGCTATGAGCACATTCAACACGTGAAAAATGTCTTTAACAAACTGCGACATCACGGTCTTAGAATAAAAGCATCAAAGTGCATCTTTGGTCGACCACAAGCGTTAGCACATTAAGAAGTTTCCTAGCAATGTAAAAGGCAACAAAAGAAGGGACAAAACGCCAATCAAGTAGAATTCCGCTGCTAAGAAAAAGTTCGAGGAATGTAAAAATTACCTAGCAAATGTTACAACTTTGGCACATCCCTCAGCAAACGCAAAACTCGTATTTTACGCTGACGCGAGCAATTTTTGCGTAGGCGCCGCACTGAACGAATTAGTTAATGATACACTAATATGGTAGACAGACGGAGAAAATTAATTTGAATTAATAAGCATAAATGCAAATTAAAATTTTACCCTTACAGACGGCAGTAATGCAAATAAACCAGCCGCAAGGTTGTGGGTTCGAGTCCCACGGCCAGTATACTTTTTTATTTCCTTTTCATTATTTTTTTTTTTAAAGTTCTATATTTTTTTTTACGTTACTTTCAGTTAGTTATTGTTGAATTTTTAACAAAATTCATCTTTAAAAATTAAAATTAACTAATAGTGAAATAAGAAATGTGATATAAAATAAAGCAAATAAAAATAAAATAAAGTAAAATTAAATATATAAATAAAAAATATAAAATATATAATAAAAACAAAAAACTTTTCGCAATCGCTCCAACCGAGAATCGAACATGGCAGCTACAGGCTTGTAGCTCGCAACTCTGACCACTCGGCTACCGCGTACGCGAAACTCGACTGCCTCGTTTGCTTACTTGTACAAAAGACAACAACTGGCCGTTTTTACCAGTGTTGTCATCGAAAATTCCCCAGATCCGAGTTAATTCCCAAAATTTTCGTGCATTTGTTCGGCTGCTTATGCTCATTTAAAAGAGGAAAATACATGAGTTAAAGCAAATTAATGCTGGTAATGCAAATAATCGAGCCCGTTTGTCTACCGTATTAGCTAGGGATGCACAGCAGAGGTGCACGCAGTCGACGTCGCGGGCAAACTGCGCGCTAGGCGAGGTGAAGTGAGCTGTATGGACCACTGAGCTGTATTAACCTCTACACCAATGATGGGCAAAACGCTACTCGCGAGCAGTGTTGCCATTTTAGCCGTTTTCCGGCTAGATTTAGCCGGTTGCGATAGCAAACAGCCGGAGAAATTTCGATTTAGCCGGCAGCCGATTTGTTAGCCGTTTTGCAGAAAAAAATTAGCCGTTTTTAGCCGATTTTGCTATTTGTCTTGTTTTCTTAAATTTCAAATATGTATATATGTTTCCATTTTTGACTAAGCGACCCAAAATCTGTTAGAAATGGCTACTAGCCTTATCGTGGAGGAAATTTTCATGTCAGGCAGGGTTGTATGAAATTGGGCCGATTTCGCTCATTTTTATTTTAAACGAAGAAGGGATTTTCTTCAGAAAATGTTTGTTATAAATGTCTTAATTTTAAGTGTGAAGTTGTCTTCGCAAAGAAATAAATAAGAAAGAAAATAAGAAATTGCTTCACTGTTAAGACACTTAAGATTCGTTTGTGTTTGGATATAGTGCCAACAAACAGAATAAATATTACATGTAGATATTGTCTTCCCAGATAGCGCATATTCAATTCTGCCTAAATTACAAAACATCATTTTTCCCACTCCCAAAGGTTTAAGGTAAGGGAAAAATTGATATTTTCAATTACTATGTACACATATGTATTTTTTTAAACAAACTTTTTTGCTGAGAACTTATTTAAATTCCAAAAACCGAATGCCAACTTGAATTAAAGGAACCAACACTGAAGTGAGTCAAAATGAAAATAAAAGAGCACAAATTTCTATGTAAAGAAAAATCCTATCCTATCCTAAAAATCCTAGGAATCCTACGAGACATCTGCCGGTCCTATGACCGGTCATCTAAATGGGAGATCTGCAGTCTTTTGGCATCATATTTTACATCAGAATTGAAGGGATTTCTGAAAAATCTGACCAGTTCTTTTGTGTAACTGTGATTTTGCATCCCTTGTCAACATATGGCCTCGGTCGTTGTTTTACTGCCTTAAAATTGAAGGGAAATTTTTGCAGTGCTTTTTATGTGTATTGGTTTCTATCTGAGTGTATTGAGAATCGGTCTGTCTGAAAAGGCCTTGTAGGGAAGACAATTATCACTCAAAATATCAGATAGTAATAGTAATAGATAGTTTTTTTTTGCCGAGTACCTTTCAAATCATTGGAATTAACTAAATTAATTAAGTAAACAAGTATTAACTTACATTTCTCATTTTAAAATCGCTCCAGTTTGTAAATTTTTAAATTTAACGAACTGGTTTATTCAAATTATCGTCGACAAAAAATCCAACCATGTGCCCCAATCATATGTTTTTCCTAATTGCAAATTCTTGCTGGCAAAATTTTTTCCGGCTCGAATTTGTAACTTCTCTCCAAGATATAGGGTTTTTACTCGTGATTTATTTAAATAAAACATGGGAAATTTAGTTGAAATATTTTAGCCGTTTTTAGCCGGTTTTATTTGCCAATTTAGCCGGTTCGTCCAAAAAGTTCTGGCAACACTGCTCGCGAGTAGCGTCTGCGTCGCAGCGTTTATACGTATACAGAAACGACGCAGCGAATTTCACTTCAGTCTGCTTTCAGTTTTCATGAGAGTAATACCATGCTTCGCCGTTGAATATTTTTATTCGTAATTTTAGCGCGTTGTTGCCACCTATATATGTAACAATGCCCAAAATGGCTGCGTATGAGTGCCAATTATAGTTTTTGATTTTAAGAAAAGCCAATAACGCCCAATGCTTGTTACGTGGTAATACGACTACTTGGAATCGTACTTTTAATATAAGGCAACATTATTTGTCATGGTAAAAAAGTCAAACTGCCGAACTGTGTAAACCAATTTAAAGTGTTTTGTAATGGGTTTTATGTATATATGTATGTACGATACGGCAATTTAATATATTTAGTATACTTTATTGAATACTGAGTTTTTTACAAAGTTTAGAAATTTTAAATTCGTGAATTTTGTTGTTGAATAAACTATCATTTTTTAAAACATTAGTTTAATGAAATTAAATTAAAAAAACTTTTCATGCGCGTAAAAATTAATTTCATAATTCATTATTTGAAATTATTTCTTCATTATTTTTTTATTATATTTTATTATTTTCGTTTCATGTTCATAATACAAATTAAATATAAATTTGTAAGAGCGTTTTCTAACACGCGCAAAAAACGACGCACTCTTGTACAATATAGAAAAGTGGCAACTGTTACTCAGCGCGATTCACGAATACCATGACAAAATGAGACTGTATTGGTGTGCCCATCTATGCTCTACACACTTATTTTCAAGTAAAAATGCGTGTATGTATGTGTACTTTTGCGACAACTGAGCCAGTGTGGCAACACGCCACCAGAAAAAGCCAATTTTTCCAAAACAAAAGCGCCAAGTTTTTATTATCATGTTTAATAATTTTTTTGATTCAGTAAAAAGTGTATATACATATCCATTTCCTCACGTTTTTATTAATAATAAATTTCAATACATTTATAACACTGCAAAACATATTTAATTTACCTATTCCTCACATTTTATTCAGTAAATGAATTCCATCTTAATGTAGAATATTAGTGTATAGTGTATACATACATACATATGTACCTATGCATTCGGTGTGCTTAAATTAAAAAAGCATCACCAAATACTGCACCCACGACAGTCGGGTCTACGTAACCGGAACGACCCAGATTTATATCTGGCCAAGGACTGTCACTCCAGCAACACTCCCCAAAAACCCTTTGGGGAACTTGTATGCTGCTACAACAACAACTGCACCAAGCATTGAACTCCAATTATTTTGGCTTTTTGGTTTCCCAAAAGCACTAAATTTAGTGCAAAATTCATGACTTTGGCAACAGTGAGCTGATCACATCAATGCTCAAACAGTGATGCCAGACCAAGTATTGAGTAAATGCGCTAAGTATATTTTTCTTTTAAAGCAAAAGTTCTAATTGGCGAGGGGATTGATTTTTGGTTCTTACATAGAACACTGATAAGATTCACAAACTTATCTTATTTAGGACTTAATTAAAATAATCAACATTATTTGTAGACGAATATATTAGTGTTCGTATGAAATAGTAGCTTATCTCGGGAGGCTGGCTTTAGTAAAATGTACCATTTCCTATATTATTTAAACCACAAGGAATTTTTTTAAGAAACCTTATACGAATATTGACTTGCTAGCATCGCCATTAACATTGCCGTCTTTTACGTTTATTTTCCAAGAGTTCTTCAACGACTCGGCGCCAGTGAGTCTTTCGCAATCGTATGCTGCGAATGGTTCATTATACTAAAGCCAGTCTTCCGACATAAGCTACTATTCTATACGAACACAGATATGTATACTTCCTAATAGGCTTGTAAAATGCCCAATACCCAAATCCCTCGCATGAGTTATTATCGGTAAAAAATTGGGTACGCTAAAATCTGGCATCGCTGCAGCAAGTACAGCGCCAGTGAAACAGTGTTGATATTTTAAGTACAATTTGACATTTTTCAGTACAATTAATTTTAAAATGTACAAAAATACAATTTGCCGATTTTAAGTACAATTTCAACATCAAAAATACTTTTTGTACCAAACGCTCAAATCTCTTCTAGCACTTTGATTCTTAATCCGTTTACATTTAAGTAAATAAGTAGTTTTGAATGTAAACGTGATTGTGAACAGTAATATTAGTGATGTGCGTTATGGTGATTGCGATTTCTTATCACCGGCGGGTGAAATATCCCTCATCGCTATTTATTTTGAAAAAATCTTTGGAAATGCAATTTACCTAATGGCGGTCCTGCAGAAATAGAAGTAATTGAGCAATTCGGGGGTTGAAAGTAAACAAATGTATGTAAATTCCATGCGTTGAAATTATAAATTTCTCTTGAAAATTTCCATTTTATCGATAGTGATCTCACTTTATGTTCATTAATATGAACTGACGTATGTAGTGTATTAATGTTTTATCATCATTTTCTTCATCTTTGACAAAATTACACGGTCACCCGGTTATATAAAATTGTAACTCATCAAACAAAAACCTTGCCAATAAATCGAAACTTGAAAGAATGAAAAAAATCAACAAAGTTTCTTAAAATTTTCACAGTTTTTGTTCAGAATTTGTAGACATGTTTTGGGTTAACATTTTAGTAGCTTAGTAGTCGATCTAGTATAAAAAGGTGCAAGTTTGAAGTGTCTAGAAAATACCATTGATTTTTTGAATTTTTCTGTTTGCGGTGTTGCGCACTTTCTTCCATATAACGAACGTTCGGATTTTATGTTATATGGATGAATGCGCGTGTAGCGTTGTTGTCTTTTATTCCAATATTTCAAATGAAGCTTTATTTTATAGTTTTTCTTAGACAATGATAAATGATGTACACAAATTTCAGTACGGAAAAAAAAGTGCAACACCTTCAACGAAAAAAGTTCTCAAAAATCTACGCGAATTGAATGTATGTACTATCTCGATCATTTAAACATCTCGGACTCGCCCACCACTAAAAATGATTATTTAAATCTAAAGTATATATTAAATGATATTTTATATTTGCTTTAGAGATGAAATTTCGACAAATTTGTTTAAACAAAAATGTTAAGCGCATATGCAGAATGTGGAAGCGAGATTTTTCTGCTTGCGTTTTTATGTTTATATCATTTGTCAGTTTAAGCACATACGATTAAGTGTAAAAAAATATTTTTAATTGCGAATCCGAAAGAAATATTTATTAGTTGCATTGAGTTACGCAAAAATAGTGCTGAAAATCAAACGATTGTGCTGAAGGTGCCGGCTGCTTCCGAAAGGGCCGAAAATGGCACAATGCACACTCATTTTCCATCACTGTCACACATACAATCTTACTATTCTGTTGACTTCGTTTTCCCCTTCCGATAACTTTTTGCTTCCGCGCTTGCCCAGCACCGCTGTGCAAAGCTTTGCACGCGCAGTCGCCCGCGACACATATGTGCTGATTTGGGCAACCCTACACTAAGCCACTCAGATTTTAATCGAAACGAATGTCCGAAACGCAAGCAGAGCAAAGCACATACGACCGAGAGTTATTGGCTATATTCCAAGCGGCAAAGTATTTCTCCCACATGATTGAAGGCCGAAGCTGCACCAATTTTACGGACCATAAGCCATTAACATTTGCTTTCCAGCAGAAGCCGGAGAAAACCAACCCTAAACAAATGCGACAACTCTGTTTTATTACTGAATTTACGACTAGTAATAGAACGATACGAGTACCGAGTACAGAATATCGATACTTTTGATGAGTACTGAGTAGTATGGTGAACTCGATAGTTTTTCACAAGTAGATACTGAGTAAATATCGCCAATGCCGCAAAGTATCGACGAGTTAAGAACTTTTTTAAGTAATTTTTTTTTTTTTAATTACCCAATAACTATTGTGCCGAACATTCGAATATTAACTTCAATATCCAATATGAATGTTATGAAAATGAACATAAAGCTCATTTACTTCAATACTGTCATAACTCAAAAAACCGAAAACCCGAGAAACACGCCTTAACGTTTTTAATTCACATATCGTCACTCTCATGCTAGAAGCATGAATGTGTTTTTTGGGGTTATTGGGTTGACTTGGTTAATCTTTGGATTTTCTTTGTTATACCAAAACCCAGAATACCATGCGTACACGGAAAGTAAATATTCTACAATTTCAATTGCATAAATGTAGAGCTAAGTCTCGCAAAAAACTTGCAAACTTGATTTCCCAAAAGTTTTATTTTTACACATTCATGTTTATGGCACACGGATTTTTGATTGAGATTTGAGAAGCTCTCCTACCATATAGGCTGCATTTCTTTATTCATTCTGAACGTTTGGAATAATCTTTTTGTTTACTTATTCTTTAGAACGTTCCTGATGATATGTAAACGTATATTTCAATGGCATTCTGTTTATTCTGGTTGTGAAATGGGTTTATCCGGAATGTAATAAATAATAAGTAAATGGGTTTGGAATGCACTTTTTTATTTAAAGTGAAAATTATTTCATAAGTAACAAAACAAAAGACAGTAATTAAATTTATATACATTTAATAATACATTAGTGTGTACACATCTGATAAAGTAATTTAAGTTATGTCAAAAAACGCTCGATGCAAAAAAAAATTAAGTAAAAAAGTTTATTTTTTGGTTGAAAGAACTTCATACACTAGTGGCAGAAATAAAAGAAGCGCCTTAATTAGACAAGTTTTGTCTATATTCCTTTTGTTTATCCAAAATTTAAATTTTTTATTATAAAAGTCTACCTCATATTACACATAATTAACTGCATATAAATGGGCATTTCTCTGACGTCATGATTTTTTTTAAAAACACTTTATCGAGCCCTGACCGCCAAAATAGCGTAAGCGACATTTTTTTCAAAATTTTCTTTTTGACGCAGAAATATTCCTAGAGCATCTAGATGCATTTCTGCATAAAAACGAATATTTTGAAAAAATGTCGGTTACGTTATTTTGGCAGTTAGGGCTCGCTATAATTTATTAATGGTTAATTTCAAAATTTATTTAAAAAATTCAGCACAATGTAAAACAAAAATATGGGTACCAAATGAAATATTTCTTTTTGCGTTCACAAGGACGAATAGGAATTGAAAATGCCCCTCTAATCTATTTTATATTTTTAAGCTAATAAAGTTAGTCCGTAACATAAAATTTTTTCAAAAATAAGAATAGAAAAATTTCAAGAATATTTAATGGTAAAATTATAAATCAATACCTACCCGTCTCTTACGGGCCAAAAAATATAATGTGTTTTAACTTTACATAATCTTCTCTTTCATTTGATACCCATACTGTTTTTTTAAGTATATTGCGCTGAAATTTTTAAATAATTTTTTGAATTACTCATATCTTTGAAATTGTAAAGTTCTTTTTAAAAATCCTGACGCCACACAGTGTAAGATTTGACCCATCTAGCTGTTTTTAATTCTGTAATTCGAAAACTATTGAAGATAGGTTAATGAAATTTTGCACAAGGTACGTTATAAGATAGGCGAAGCTTTTTACAAAAAATTGGTAATTTATAGTTACTGTCACGCCACCCTATTATATAACTGCAATTTTTAAAAGTGCAAAAACTGAAATATTTAACTAACTACAAAGGCTAAAATGCCCAAAATTGATATTTAGAATCCCTATAACAAGGAATTATAAACTGACAGAAATGGACTTAAAAATAAATATATTTTATTTTAATTATGGGCGTGGAAAACATCGATAAAAAGTCAAGTTGGGTCAACAAAATTCCGTTATAAGTTCAATATTTCTTACTCTATTTACAAAAATGGGATAGCATTGGAAAGGTAATGAATCAGGCTTTCTCTATTCAAAACGAAAATATAAAAATTTGTCGCGGTCGCGATAAAATGCAAATGAATTACTCGAAGAAAATGAAATTCCCAGTAGGCCAGAAAAAAGAAAATTTCATCAAAACCTGCACTTTCCAGCAGCTAAAATTATGTTGTTTAAAATCTAAGAGGAGTGGCAAATAAACTGAGATACAAACTTTATCGAATAGTGGCGGATAACGAGTTTGCGGGTCTAATGAAATTAATAAATTTCTAAAAATAAATTTAAGTTAACATCGTTTTACTTTAACATGAAATTGTCAGTCCTAGTTTAATAAAATCCCAAAAATGTATATTCATTAAAAAGAACATACCCAAGCAAATAAGACCAAAATCGTATTTTAGTAATTGTTGCATAAATTACATAACACCGACAAAATAAACATTGAGATTCAGTTTCAAATACACTAGTTTAAATATTATTGCGCTCGGTAATTTTCCAAATCAAACCCCGTCCCGCCATACACTTTGATTTAAATTTTTTAGTTGTTATTGTTTCGTCATTATCAGGCATTTCTAAAAATATTCTTGACGTTGTTTTGAAATTTGGTGACATAAAATTATGTAATTAATCTTTTCTAGAACATGGAATTGATACACTGTGCGCCAGAGAGAAATATTAAGAACACAATTTTACTATATTTGGCCCTTGGTTTGGCGAATATATTGATTTTTTTTGTGTGCAAAATTGCCTGCCGCAAGGTATTATATGGATATTGAGCTACACATTTATAAAAGAAAATGTTAAATATTAAATAAACAAAGAAATATAGCCAAAACTGGTCAACATAACGCATTTCTATTATTGCCACCAATGTAAATTACAAATCCCGAAAATCCCAGGATTCTAGGCAAATAATCCCGGGATTTTCGGAACTTAAAAATTACCGGGATCCCGGGATTAACATTCCTAGTATACTCCCATACTAATAGTTAATATATATTTGGTTCTAGTGAGCTACTGGTAACTGACACAGTTATGAAATTTTTACACAACCTGTAGCGGTCTTTTCAACATTGGCTTCGGGTAAAAATGTTTAAATAATTGAAAAACGAATATCTTACCTCCTCTTTGATAACGAATGGTGGAAGAGGATGGTCTTCCGACTCGACAAGTTGGCCACTCTCTAGCATAAGTCAGCCCATGTTGTGAAATCCAGCCCATTCTTGAAGAAAATTTGTATGAAAGAGAGTTTTTTTTCCCAATAGACAATGGGCTTCACCACATTTGCTTCTCGTCTTCTACATTTCCATTCATTTTCAAAGTAAAGTTATTTATAAATACATGTATGAGTCAAACAATTATAAAATATTTGCTTTTAAAAACCTGGAAATAAGCTTTTTGCTATAAACATTTAATTTACGCATGTAAAACTAATTTGTCGGTAGTTTATTCCAAAACCTCCCTTAGATCAGATAAAAGCTATTAAGAGCAGTGACTATTCAATTTACAAATAGGAAAAGGTGAAAAAGCAAAGCAATCTGGTTTTTGTTTACTTTTTGCGTTTGCTCTGAGAATACTAGGAAGTACGAGTATTATCGATACTTTTTTAGCAAATATGAGTACTGGCATCGATACTTTTTTAGAGTATTCTATATGAGTACTATATGGTTAGAAATTGTATACGTTGCCAACAATCTAAGGTAAATAAACACAACAAAGCTGCGCTACAAAAATTTGACATCCGCGACCGTCGTTTTGCACATATCAACGTAGATCTCATTGGCCCCTTGCCAATAGACAGCAATTACAGATACTGTCTCACATGCATCGATCGATATAACCGCCGAAACAGTAGCAAGAGCACTTCTACAGGGTTGGATAGCGCAGTACAGTATGCCGCATTCAATAACCACGGACCAGGGCCGGCAGTTCGAGTCAAAACTATTCAAGGAGCTCATGCATTTAACAGGTTCTAAGCACTTGCACACAACAGCTTATCACCCGCAAGCTAATGGCATGGTGGAAAGAATGCACCGAAAAGCGCGATCAAATGGCATACAAGCAATAACTGGATCGATAGTCTTCCTTTAGTACTACTGTGTTTACGAGCGACATGGAAGGAAGTTCTGAACGCTTCGCCGGCAGAGATGGTATATGGCACGACAATAAAACTACCGAACGAATTCTTCGATAAGCCTTCAAACGAATACATCGAAAGTGATTTCGTCAAAAATTTACGCGCGACCATGGCGAAACTGAGGCCCGTAAGTACTTCGTTCAATACATCTACAAGGGTATTTGTGCAAAAAGACCTTAAAATTTGCACACACGTATTTTTGCGTGACGACAACAGAGCGTACTTCCAACGATCAGAAACCGGCAGAAAAACAGCAACAGACCGGAGACAGCGCTACCAGAACAACACGTTTTGGACGGCATGTTAATCTTCCTAAGAAGTGCGTTCACTTCGAAACTTGAGCTCAGCATCGGAGGGGGAGTGTATGTGGCGATCTGGCAACGCCATCCTTACCTTTTTGACAGAACTTAAAAAATGTAGCAGCCATCTTACGACCAGCGACAATTCATTCGCAGCATCTTCGGTGTAACAATTGCCACGAGATATGGGCCGATTATTACCACGTATGAAATACATACATTACTCTTTGTACTTTAATTTCGAATATTAAATAAACCTAAATATTATCTATCGAGTACGAAGGTTCTATTACTAGAGGCGTAGTGCTAACATACATATCAGAGTCTTTCCCTTCAGCTCTACAATAAAAATTCAATAAATTTTACAGGAGGTGGGTCTATAAAAGGAAGAAAAGAAGATGAACTCGCAGTTCCTCGCAGCTGGAACTATGTGAGATATGACACGCATATTTAATGTTTTCTTGTCCTCAGTATAGTTTAGCTCGCTTCCTAGGCTCTTTTTAAATATCCCTTTTTAAAGCAAGCAATTGAAAAATTTTATATTCAAAATTATGTAGAACTAGCTGTACCCTGCCATGCTTTGCTGTGGCATATTCCTGTTACATGGATGATAAATGATTAACGAAACAAAGCATACGTTTCAGATAAGTCTAATTTTGCAATACTTGTGTGTACACAATATTTTTTGTTATTCCATTCTCTACGTAGATATCAAGGGTATCTGGTTTGCCGACACGCAACATAGATTTGTCCATGAGGGAAGCGATCAGCATCTAAATCTAAACTACACTTTTCCAAAGATTGACCTTGAGATTTATTGGTTGTGATTGCGAACGCCAGTCGAATTGGGAATTTAAGTATTTTAAATTGAAATGGTGTATCGGTCGGAATCATTGGAATTCTAGGGATGAGGACATCTTCACCTTTGAAAGGCCACGTTAAAACCTTTGGCTTCACTACGTTCTTCATCAATTTCTTAACTGCGAGTTGCGTGCCTTTGCAGAGTTTTGGCTGATTAATATTCCGAAACATGATAATTGACACTCCTATTTCCAATTTCAGTATATGGGGTAATTCCTGGAAGATCAATCAAGTTCAACAATTCCGTTGTATAATTAACTGCTTCATTTGTTTCCACAACGGTGTTTATTAACGTATATATATGTTATCTCATAACTTTGAATGCTGGATTGAAAAGCATTATTGAGTTGATAGATATCCTTATTCTTCGCGGCAAGAATAGCTCGTTCACTGAGCCAATCGTGATTCCTATAATTAATTTGAATATCCGGAAACATTCTTTCGATAAGTTCTCCTTTCGATGTTTCTTAGTTACAAAAATTATCAGCCAATAAAATTCGTCCTATCTCTCATTGACTGGCAGCTTTCTGTTCCCTATGTTCAGTAATTGTCGCGAGAATACCTCGGCTGATTAATCGCTCTGTAGCTGGACACGCATATTCGTAGTCAACTGTAATGTATGTATGTATGTTCGTCTTGCCACAGTGTTGAATATTTCAGTAAGCATTTATCTCGCCCGCTGGTGTCAATCGAGAAATTACAAGCAATGTTTGCGTAAAATCTCCCGAGAGCGATATCAATGCATTTCCCAATGGTTGAACGTTTCTACGCAAATCTCGCACCGATCGATCAAAAACTTCAAGCGATTTTGTATGTGCCATCGTGCACTCATCCCAAACAATGAGTTTATATGTTTGTAATAAGTACTTCTCCCATACCGGATGTTCTGGTAATATTGCACTGGAGTTTTTTACGAAAAATGCAAAATAAGCTTGCAAATCGCAAAAAAAACCCAAAAGAATGAAATTCTCTAAAACTTTGGAATTTCAAATATGCTATGTATTTTCAACAGAAACTGTCAAAAAATGGCAAAAACCGTGACAATGTAAAATTTTTACGCAGTTTTTGCTAATTTTTTACAATAAAAAATACTATTTTTAAAAAACCTTCTTTATAACAAATATGGGAAATGAAATTCTCTACATGTTTGTTTTTAACCATTTTTTAAGAAAAATGCAAAATAAGCTTGCAAATCGTAAAAACCTGTGGACCCATGATCTACGTGTCAAATAGAAGTAAATTGCTATTACAAATTTTTTTTTAAGAAAAAGTTTAGTTTTACTGGGCTAGAAAAAAATTTTAAGATTTCATTAAGGTTTTTTTAAACAGCTTTCATATGATATTTTTATGATTTCGTTACGGTTATTATTATTTTTTTCATTTGTATCAGCAGTTCTTTATTATTGGTGATAATATGATCGCTTCGTTTGATAAGATTTTGTGAATTCTTTCTTCATTTAAACTGTTTGGCTTTTGGGTAAGTGGAATCCTTAAAAAATCTCTAGTAAAGCTTTCCCTAACATTTTTCGTTTGGAACCAATTATGTAATATTTGCCTTAGTTCCAATATTTGCTGCCTTTACTTTTAGATAGGGCATAATGCGATGGAAAATATTTCTAAATCAAGATTTCTCAAATGCCTTTAGTTTGATACCGATATTGTAAAATTTCATTAATTTTACCAATTTAATTGAGTTAAATTTTCAAACAGGTGGCCACCCTCCTCAAACATATTTTCGACTGTAGGACTTTGAAAAACTATTTTGTTTGATACCCACATTGCAATATTTTATCTGTTTAATCAATTTAACTGGGTTAAAATTTTCAAATAGGTGGCAGCCCTCCTAAAAAATATTTCCAGCAGTCATCTTTCTTAAACCTCTTTAATTTGGTACCAATATCAATTAAATAGAGTTAAATTTTCAAACATATGGCAACCCTCCTCAAACATATTTTCGGCTGTAAGCGTTCCTAAAAATCTAAAGTTTGATACCCAAATTACCGTATTTCATTTATTTTATCAAAATAACTTAGTTTAAATTTTTAATAATGTGGCAATTTTACTCAAAAATATTTCCAGCAGTTATCTTTCTTAAACCTCTTAAATTTAACATCTATATTGTAATATATAATTTAGTTTATCAATTAAATTGCGCTAATTTTTTTAACAATTGCAACCCTCCTGTAAAATATTTTCGACTGTAAGCCTTCCTAAAACTCTTTAAATTGATACCCACATAGCAATATTTTATTTACTTTATCAATTTAACTGAGTCAAAATTTTAAAATTGGAGGCAACCTTTCTCAAAAATATTTCCAACAGTTATCTTTCTTAAACCTCTTCAATTTTATACCCATATTATAATATTTCATTTATATTATCGATGTACTTTAGTTAAATTTACAAACAGGTGGCAACCTTCTTCAAACATATTTCCGGCTGTAAGCCTTCTTAAAACTCTTTAGTTTGACACCGACATTACAATATTTCATTTATTTCATCGTTTTGACTGAGTTAAAATTTTCAAATAGTTGGCAACCCTCGTCAAAAATATTTCCGGAAGTTATCTTTCTTAAACGTCTTTAATTTGATACACATATTGTAATAAATTATTTATTTTATCAATAGAATTGGGTTTAAACATTTTCAAAAAGGAGGCAACCCTGAAATTTTTCGCGATACCATTGGTTCTGGTATTACATCGAACAATAAAAAAAAAATTATTCAAATCGGTTCAGCCGTTCTCAAGTTTTGACGGCCGTGACATACGAACACAACATTTATATATATATACATTTCAAGGTTAACTGTTTTATACATTTCAAAAGATTTATAAAAATTTAAAGCAATGCTTGACCACAGATCCATTCAAAAACTGCTCATCAATCAAATTGGCTTTCAATATATCCGCACAAGTGGAAAAATTAATTCAATACTTGCGACAAAATCAAAAATTTTTCTTAAATTTATTTATTTTTTTGCATTGTTCCTACTTTAAGCTCGTGCCATGATTTTAAACATGCATTTTTATTAAACATTTTCTTTGGTTTGGGTTAGCTGGATATTTTGCTATGCATCTGCATAGTTACTTTTTCAGAATTCGGTAATCCGTTTTTACAACTTTTTGCCGCTGTAGTCCCGTTGTGCGGCCCCTTCTTAAATATCCCCAATTTTCTCTAAGGGTATGCGATTTATTTCGTATATCTCTATACTACTATATGTTCGAGTACTCAACCATAAACACTTCCAGAGTTGTGCAGTATGAAAAGTTCGGTTAACTTGAGTAGAGTAGAGTACTTGACTACAATGAACACATCCAGAAATATGCGGTGTGAAAATCTCCGCTCTCTTGTATGAGAGGTGCCACGCCCCTTTTCCAATAACATAATTTTTTTATGAGTATGCGATTAATTTCGTATTGGAAGTGCCACGCCCCCATTTCCAATAGCTCTAATTTTTCTCCAAGAGTATGCGATTGATTTCATATATATCCCTACCAAGCCCTAGTACTTCACCATGAACACTTCCAGAGATATACGGCATGAAAAATTCGGTTTTCCAATAAATCCATTTTTTCCATGAGTATGCGATTGAGTTCATATATTTCCAAATATACTAAAAAAATGTCAGACAAATCGGTCAAGCCGTTTCGGAGGAGCTGACCACAAACACCGTGACGTGAGATTTGATTCGAATGGTGGCAACCCGCATTTTTTCTTGTTTTAAATGTTTTCATGCATTCGCAGTGGAATAGCATTATTGCAGCTTATTTAAATTAAATTATTTTTGATACAGCAATACATTTACATATACAAAGATTTTTACGAATGGTGGCAACCCTATACAAATTTTGTTCTATATTAAATTTTTCATGCACTCTCAGTGAAATAAAACTATTGCAGTTTTTTTAATTTCATATTTTTTTGATATTTGAGATATCTGGCAACACCGGTTTTAAATTTTTTCTTTACAAATCTTCTACAGACAGAAAGAAACAAAATGAAATAAAAATTAAGCAAATCTGTTGAGCCGTTCTTGAGTTATGCGATAACACACTAACACACGAACTGCAATTAATTTTTATATGTAAATTTTTTTTCCATAGGTGGCAACCCTATTCAAATTTTTTTATTTTTCTTAAATTGGTTTACATATTCTCAGTAAAGTACATTATTGCGGCTTATGTAAATTTATTTATTTTTTATATTTGAAATATGTGGCAACACCGGTTTTCCAGTTTTTCTTTACATTCATTCTATAGAAAGACACAAAATGAAATAAAAGCGAAGCAAATCCCTTGAGCCGTTCTTGAGTTATGCGACAACACACGAAAGCAAGCCACTTTTACACATAAAATTTTTTTTCCAATGGTGGCAACCCTAACAAAATTTTTATTTTTCATACGTTTTTTTATACAATCTCAGTGAAATAGCATTATTGCGGCTTATTTCTAACTATTTTTTCTGATATTGCAGATATTTGGCAGCAGCATTTTTTTCAATTTCCTCTTTACAAACCTTCTACAGACAGAAAGACACAAAATTAAATAAAAACGAAGCAAATCCGTTGAGCCGTTCTTGAGTTATGCGATAACACACGAAAGCAAGCCATTTTACATATATAATTTCTTTGGCGGCAATCCTACCCAAAATTTTTTCTGAATAAATTTTTTTTATACATTCTCATTTGTTGCCTTTCCAATTTTTCCTAATAAACAATCGTGGTTCAAAGCTCAATAATAATATTAAATATAAAATGTTAATAAACCACAATACCATTGACTAAAACAAAATACTTTAGGATTTTCTTAAGGTTTTTATATAACGTTGGAACTTCCTTAAAATGTACTGTAAAAAGTAATGAGAAAATAATTTAATTATAGTTGGCATGTTTCAGATAATGTTTGATATGCCCAAGAAATTAATACAACAAAAAGATCAATCGTTTCATGGACATATCGCCCAGGCGTTACGTACCAATTGCGATAATATGATGGAGTATAAATTATTTAAAAAGAGGACTGACGTTTTTTGTCGAGTGTTGTTAGTTATTTCGAAGATAACTTTCAGTTTAATTTATTCCATATCTTCTGTAACCATAGGCTAATTTTCTTCATTTTGAGTCCCTTATACTCCCTCTTTTGTCCAACATAAGGCCTCATACTCAAAAACTTATCGACTCTGAACTGGTGACTAGGATGGCCATTCATTCGACCAACCCTATGCAGTTTTTTTTTTTTTTGTCTTTTTTATACAATGCCTAAGAAAAAATACACCTGAAAAAGACTTGCGTGCCAAATGAACTTTTCTCTCAAAGTTTACACTGCTGGCAAATGTAAATAAGGAATAAAATTTAAAAACTAATTAATACAACTAAAGTAAAATCTGTGGACAATTAACAACAAAACACTTTTTTTTCGCAAAATCTATACAGGACACTTTTATTTCTCAAAACACCGTAGGTAACAGTTATTCGTCGCCACGCTGTAATAACAAAATTTTAATAATTGAGTGGCTTTTGCCTAAAACTTACAATTCTGTTTTCTCAATTTACTGACATTGTTAAATAGTTTCGAACTCTTAGTCTTTCAAAGCTTTTGCATACTTAAAAAAATTAATTTATGCCATGAGGAAATATAAATGAAGTCCTTAAATAGTGGTACTTTTCAACAGTTTGAAAAATTATGGAATTGTGTTTTTTTCAATACCACACTCAACCGAAGCAACTGAGAGGGTCTTAAGTATAAAGTTTGTTTCTTGTAGAGCTGCAAAACTATCGATAGTGACGCCATTCCATAGTTTGAAAAATACTATCGATATTTTCGATAGTATCGTATACTATCGTGTTGTATATGTAGGGAATCTTCAACTCCAAACAAAATGTGTATAATATATACATATGTACATATGTAAATATAAATATTGCACATATACATAAATATTACATCTTAAGCGTGAAATTCTAAATATTTTCATTAGTTCAATTCACAGCGTCAGTTATTGAAGTAAAGATCACTAAATTTAATGCACCGGCCCTATCGAAACTATTGACTATCGCCCGAAAACAATCGATGTTTTTCCAAAAATAAAACTATCGATAGTACAATCGATAGTTTTGCAGCTCTAGTGTCCTGGCGCAAAGAGAGAAACCGGTTTCTAATTAAAATTTTTGAAAATTAAAAGTAATTTTAAAATGAGATGTATAGAATACTTTGACTATATAAACAGTGAAAATGGAAATGATTTCCTTATTGCTATTCAAAAATGTCACAAATATAAAATAATTTATTGGCTCATGTGTGACACGCATGTTAAAATAAATAACACTTTTATTTTTTAGGAACTATATTTTATTTATATAACAAAATACTGAGGTTACTCACACTAGCCTGGTTATCTAATTATATATTTTATTCAGTTTTCAACAACAAAATACACTACAGAATACAAATTTTTTATGAGATAACCTTATAACCAAGCAAGTGTGAACAACCT